>NW_028234423.1:7379733-7382233 GCF_977035675.1 Penaeus japonicus | reverse complement strand
TGGATTAGATTAGTAGGAAGATTGAACGAATCATGTATAGGAGTAGCGGGAGAAATGGACAAATCATGGATGAGAGAAGTGGAAGGATTAGGAATATCATGGATTATAGTAGCAGGAGGATTGGGCGACTCCTGGATTAGAGCAGTGGAGGGATTAGGCGACTCCTGGATTAGAGGAGCAGGAGGATTGGACGACTCCTGGATTAGAGCAGTGGAGGGATTAGGCGAATCCTGGATTAGAGCAGTGGAAGGATTGGGCGACTCCTGGATTAGAGTAGCAGGAGGATTAGGCGAATCCTGGATTAGAACAGTGGAAGGATTGGGCGAATCCTGGATTAGAGTAGCAAGACGATTGGGCGAATCATGGATTAGAGTAACAGGAGGTCTAGACGAATCATGGATTTGCTTAGTGGGAGCCTTAAGAGAACTAAAATCCAGACCAGAAGAAAGGCTAATGGGGGGCTCAGTGGACAAAATAGAAGAATTAGTGATTAGACCAGTGGGAAGGTTACGTGGTTCAGTGATTAGACCATCTAGAGGATTAGGATGATCGGGGATTGGATGAGGAGAATGAAGATCTGGTCGAAACACGGGAGGAGGAGCAGTGGAACGTCCAGCGAAACTAGTGATTAGAGTATGCGAATTAAAGATTGTATTAGGATTAGGTGAATTAGTGATTAGAGCAGTAAGAGGGTTGGAGGAATCAGGGATTGGAGTCAGAGGATTAGGGGAAACAGGGGTTAGGGTAGGAAATTTTGAATGAGGTATTAGGGTAAGAAGATTTGAATCAGGGATTGGAGGAGAAGGATTAGCAGAATCAGGGATTAGGGAAAGGAAATTTGATTCAGGAATTAGAGGAAGAGGATTAGGGAAATCAGGATTTAGAGAAGGAAAAAACGAATCAGGGATTGTAGTCGAAGGACGGGCAGAATCAAGGATTGGAGTCGAAGGATTAGCAGAATTAGAGCTTACAGTTGTGAGAGGATTAGAGGGTTTAGGGACCACAGTTGTTCTAGGGGTTACAGTAAGGATTAGGGGTTCAGTGATTGGTGTAGCGAAAGGATTAGAAGGTTCAGTGATTAGAGTCCTGGGAAGATTGGGAAGTTCAGTGATTAGTTTATTGAGAAGATTGGGAGAATCAGTGACTAGAGTAGAGGGGGGATTAGGGGATTCAGTTATTAGAGTAGAGGGAGGATTAGGAGAGTTAGTGGTTAGAATAGAGGGAAGATTAGGAGATTCACTGATTAGAGTAGAGGGAAGATCGGATGATTCAATGATCAGAATAAAACGAGGATTAGTTGATTCAGTGATTAGAGTAGAGGGAGGATTAGGTGATTCCGTGATTAGATTAGAGGGAGGATTGGGAGATTCAGTGATTAGAGAATTGGGTGGTTTAGTTCTTAGAGTAAAGAAAGGATTAGGTGATTCAGTGATTAGAGTAGAGGGAGGATAAGAAGATTCAATAATTAGAGTAAAGGGAGGTTTAGGTGATTCATTGATTGGAATAGAGGGAGGATTAGGAGATTCAGTGATTAGAGTAGACGGATGATAAGAAGATTCAGTGATTAGAGTAGAGAGAGGATTAGAAGATTCAGTGATTAGAACAGAGGGCGGATTAGAAGGTTTAGTGATTAGAGTAGAGGGAGGATTAGGTGAGTCAGTGATTAGAGTAGAGAGAGGATTAGGTGATTCCGGAATTAGAGTAGAGAGAGGACTAGAAGATTCAGTGATTAGAGTAGAAGGAGGATTAGAAGGTTTAGTGATTTGAGTAGAGGGATGATTAGGAGATTCAGTGATTAGAGGATTGGTTGATTCAGTGATTAGAGTAGAGGAAGGATTAGAAGACTCAGTGATTAGAGTAGAGGAAGGATTAGAAGATTCAGTGATTAGAGGATTGGTTGATTCAGTGATTAGAGTAGAGGGAGGATTAGAAGACTCAGTGATTAGAGTAGAGGGATGATTAGGTGATTCAGTGATTAGAGGATTGGGCCCTTTAGTGATTATCGGAATTAGAGGGAAAGGCAAATTTCTGAGAAAAGAAGGATCAAGAGATTGGTGGATAGAAGGTTTATGATACTTACTGTGGGATGTGTGGATCTGTGTATGGCACCTATTGTGGATTGGTTCATGGAGTTTGTTGTGGATCTGTGTATGACATCCATTGTGGATAGGTTCATGGTGCTTATTGTGGGGTGTGTGGATATGTGTATGGTACCTATTGTGGATAGGTTCATGGTACTTACTGTGGGAAGTGTGGATAGGTATAAGGTACCAATTGTAGACTGGTTTGTGGTACTTACTGTGGATTGGTGTATGATACCAATTGTGGATAGGTTTGTGGAATTTTCTGTGGAAGGTGTTGATAGGTATATGGTATCTATCGTGGATAGGTTTATTGAACTTGCTGTGGATCTGTGTATGGCACCCATTGTGGATAGGTTTATGGTGCTTACTGTGGGAAGTGTGGATATGTGTATGGCACCTATTGTAGTTAGGTTTAT
>NW_028234423.1:7349733-7352233 GCF_977035675.1 Penaeus japonicus | reverse complement strand
ATTTAAGTAATCATTGATAAACTGTAACTCTTTGGCAATATTTTGAATGTTAAATATATATATATATTTAACCGTCTCCAACGTGTTCGTGTAGATGATTGTATTTCTGATTTTAACCCTGTTATCACTGGTGTTCACCAAGGTCGTGTCTTGGTTCCTTTTATTTTTATCATATCTACTTTTGACATGGGCAATGATTTTGAAAATAATATTATTTCCTGTGTTGTACCGAGCAAATTGCTTTCCTTTAACCGTTTCTTTGTTATCACTGTGATGAGCTGTCGCTTAAAAAAGCTTTACAGTTTTGACTCACGCTCGGCTTCTGTGGGATAGAAATTATTGATTGTGAATATGCACCAACAGCTTACCTATTAAAGACTTTTCCTTTATAAGACTAAGGCATTGGCTGGAAGTTATTTTTTTCAAAGTACTGTAGCATTTGTATGTGGTAGGAGCCAGGATTTTGGTTTTCACTTTCTGAGCCAGAAGAGATGATGAGCTCGAGTTCATGTCATACAGTTGACAAACATTTTTTTCCCCCGAATCCTCGAAGTAAGGAGACGTGACTCTGGAAAGCCTTGTATGTAATTTTCTTCCGTGACAGGGTCTCATTTTGACATGAAGAGCATTTTCGATTTAAAGATATAGAGATGATGCTGTGAACGGCTACACATCTTTACCACATATTTGTCAAGATTCATCTTTTAAAGATAAACAAAATCTATGAATTAATTATCAGATCATCCTTGTCCTAGCTTACACTATGTATGTATCATGAAGAACAATCCTTTCATAAGCTCCAGTATGCGTGGATATGAGGATACTCTCTCTGCACTTATAGACTTACTTGGCTGATATCCTTAAATTCGATACCAAGAATTAGTTCTTATCCTTAGTCTGTTTGCCGGAAAGCAAAGTCTCTCTGTGTGTGATATTATACTTACTTATTTTTTATAGAATAATAAAAAATGATAGATAACTAAGCATTTACTTTTTGTCCCAGGTGAATGTGATTGCCCTATTTCGTGTCTGTTCCGTCTAGCAAACATGAAGTTGGATGATCTGTAGTATTTCAAGATATTTGAGAACTGTGATGGCCATTAGAGTTTAAACTGTAATTTCGGCATAAGGTAGTTGAACTACTGTACTCCTCATATATATATATATATATATATATATATATATATATATATATATATACACGTTCAAGACAAAATATGATGATACAGTATGGATTATCATATTCTTTATTTCAGTATATCCATATAATATTCTCCGTTTAAAATGGCGATTTCTATAAAATCAGTTCTGAAGTAACTTAAATTATCGGTAGTACAAAGTAACAAGGGTTTGGTTATTCAACGTTTCAAAATACATATAGCTAATAGATAGAAACTTCACGACCTTAAATCAAAACAGAATGTGACTTATATCAGCCATGGCATAACCTTAGCTTATAAAATATTGAGGTTGGTTGACATAAACGCGTCTTAGATATCAGGGAGGAAAACTTATGCAAACGGTTATCTGGGGAACTTAAAGTTCGCCACCAACGATAGTAAGGTCGATGCATTACAGTCAATGGTACAAAACGTAAAGGTACAATCTTGTATCTGACATTACCCTTGAAAGGATGTGATTTGGAGAAAACATATTGATTCGGGTAATGTGCGTGATGTTGGTGATGGTGATGGCATTTCGGATGATCCTTATGATGGTGACAATGATGATGTTTAGGTTTATGACACGGGTGGGGTCGAGGGGGAGCTGGGTAGAATGGTGGGTATGGTGCTTTGATAGTTGATGTGGAAGTGAAAGGTTCAGTCGTTGTTTCGGGAGAAGTGATTGGTTCAGTCGTTGTTTCGGGAGAAGTGATTGGTTCAGTGGTTGTTTCGGGAGAAGTGATTGGTTCAGTGGTTGTTTCAAGCAAAGTGATTGGTTCAGTGGTTGTTTCGGGAGAAGTGATTGGTTCAGTGGTTGTTTCAAGCAAAGTGATTGGTTCAGTGGTTGTTTCAAGCAAAGTGATTGGTTCAGTGGTTGTTTCGGGAGAAGTGATTGGTTCAGTGGTTGTTTCAAGCAAAGTGATTGGTTCAGTCGTTGTTTCAAGCAAAGTGATTGGTTCAGTGGTTGTTTCGGGAGAAGTGATTGGTTCAGTGGTTGTTTCAAGCAAAGTGATTGGTTCAGTGGTTGTTTCAAGGAAAGTGACTGGTTCAGTGGTTGTTTCGGGAGAAGTGATTGGTTCAGTGGTTGTTTCAAGCAAAGTGATTGGTTCAGTCGTTGTTTCGGGAGAAGTGATTGGTTCAGTGGTTGTTTGAAGCAAAGTGATTGGTTCAGTCGTTGTTTCGGGAGAAGTGATTGGTTCAGTGGTTGTTTGAAGCAAAGTGATTGGTTCAGTCGTTGTTTCGGGAGAAGTGATTGGTTCAGTGGTTGTTTCAAGCAAAGTGATTGGTTCAGTCGTTGTTTCAAGCAAAGTGATTGGTTCAGTGGTTGTTTCGGGAGA
>NW_028234423.1:7337233-7339733 GCF_977035675.1 Penaeus japonicus | reverse complement strand
TGCGTGGGGAAAGGATATCACACCGGGGGTATAAGGGGCGTGGGGAAAAGGTATCACACCTGGGGCATAAGGGGGGTGGGGAAAGTGTATCACACCTGGATTATAAGGGCCGTGAGATAAAGGTATCGGAGCTAGAGAAGGGCCGTGGGAGAAAGGTATCGGACCTAGAGAAGGGCCGTGGGAGAAAGGTATCGGACCTAGAGAAGGGCCGTGGGAGAAAGGTATCGGACCTAGAGAAGGGCCGTGGGAGAAAGGTATCGGAGCTAGAGAAGGGCCGTGGGAGAAAGGTATCGGACCTAGAGAAGGGCCGTGGGAGAAAGGTATCGGACCTAGAGAAGGGCCGTGGGAGAAAGGTATCGGAGCTAGAGAAGGGCCGTGGGAGAAAGGTATCGGAGCTAGAGAAGGGCCGTGGGAGAAAGGTATCGGAGCTAGAGAAGGGCCGTGGGAGAAAGGTATCGGAGCTAGAGAAGGGCCGTGGGATAAAGGTATCGGAGCTAGAGAAGGGCCGTGGGAGAAAGGTATCGGAGCTAGAGAAGGGCCGTGGGAGAAAGGTATCGGAGCTAGAGAAGGGCCGTGGGAGAAAGGTATCGGAGCTAGAGAAGGGCCATGGGAGAAAGGTATCGGAGCTAGAGAAGGGCCGTGGGAGAAAGGTATCGGAGCTAGAGAAGGGCCGTGGGATAAAGGTATCGGAGCTAGAGAAGGGCCGTGGGAGAAAGGTATCGGAGCTAGAGAAGGGCCGTGGGAGAAAGGTATCGGACCTAGAGTAGGGCCGTGGGAGAAAGGTATCGGAGCTAGAGAAGGGCCGTGGGCAAAGGGCATCGCACCCAAATGATAGGAAAAGGGTATCCCAGCTGGAGGATAATGGAAGTGAGGCATAGATACCATAGGTGGAGGAGGAGATATATGGGGCATAGAGATCACAGGTGGCGAATACTGTATATGGGGTAAGTGCGGAAATGGTGAAGGTGCGGGGGGCGCGAAGTGTGGGTAATGCGGGTGGAAGGGGCCATGATAAAGTGACAAGGGCACCTGCGGATGATGCTTAAATAAATATAAATGGTCATTGGGCGCGTGTCCGTGGTAAAAGCCCCCCCTTAAATAGGGAACGGGGGGTGGCCCAGAGACGTAGCTGTGAGGAGGCTCTGGAAGGATGCTGGGTCCGGCGCTGCTGTAAGGTAAAGCGTGGTAGCCTGGCTTGGCAGAGGGCGCAGCACGAGCGATGGCCAGGACCACCGATAGAATGGTAACCTGTAAAGAAAAGACACTGACAATGAGTTCATTCTTAGGAAAGTATAAACTCCCTCATAATGATTGCAGTTCCCGAGAAATTAATTGAAAATAATTGGAAAACACCAGATTAAAATGTCCAGGGAGAGAGTGGGTAAGAATGAGCATGAAAAATAAAGTCAAAAGCATATTCGGTGGAACTATCAAAAAAGAGCAGTAGTAGTAGTAGTATAGTAGTAACAAATTGAAGTCGAAAAAGAGCAATAATTTGTATTTCACCTGTGTTCTACCATGGTATTCTTTGATACCAAATACGAGTCCGATCCAGCAATCCGTTTAAGGGCTATTGTCTCAAAACAAACATTTTTCCTCTCTTGTTTGCGCCATTGGGATATTAGTAGTAAAGGCAATTTCAATGATGATGATAATGATAATAAAATTAATCATAACAAATAACATATTCTTGAAGGAGTTTGTTCTCTTTCATTACGAAGCAACTCACCGCCTTCAGCCCCATCCTGACAGCTAACGGAAGTTGGCTTCACTGATGAGCCTCTCTTTGCTTCTTGATTATATAGGAGCATCTTGCCACCTTGTTGACATATTGAAGGTAATCAAACTAACGCAAGATACAACAGAAAGGTAAATGACGCGTGTCTGGCTACGTACGTGATATTTCCCAAAATATTTAGGTATTTGGCACTTGGTAATGATGTATGCGCTTGAAAATGAAGCAATGTCAGAGGGTCACTCATTTAGGGACCCGTTTTAATTGGGTGGCCTTCTATATCAAATACTTTTCTTTCATTTGATAGGAGAATGTTTCTGGTGTTGTTGTGTTTGGTGATGCTGTCACAGATGTCATACTAAACAAGATATTTACTTTATTTCCTTTCTTTTTTTTCAAATTGCTTGACAAATAAAGCTGGATGCAGCTAGACCGAGACGATCTAACCGCATCCAGCTTAATACGGCATTTAGTTTGCAATAAGAGATTAATCACGATTTGTTTGTCATAAAAGTATTCTTTCCTTTCCACCTGTGTGGTGCTTCCTCCTCTTTCACTTTCGTTTCTTTACTTTCGAAGGATAACGAATGTACTTTTTATTTCTCTCTCTCGAACTCTACTACACCAAATATACAGTAAATATATAATAAGCTTTCTTTCTTTAACTTGGGAATAACACACACGCATAAACACACACATCTATCCATATCTATCTGCATTGGATTCCGGTTCCGTGGGTTGTTATTTTTTGTATTAGTAGATGTA
>NW_028234423.1:7329733-7332233 GCF_977035675.1 Penaeus japonicus | reverse complement strand
GGGATTTTAATGCCAAGATAGGAATAAGGGAAGATGGAGAAATATCGGTTGGGAAACATGGAATAGGCACCAGAAATGAGAGAGGGCAAAGGTTGATAGAATTCGCCGAAGCTCGATCCCTTAAAATTATGAATACATTCTTCGAAAAGAGACCCGGGAGGAAATGGACATGGAAATCACCATCCGGCATTAAAACGAAATTAACTTCATAATCACCAATAGGCGTGACATCGAACAAGACGTAACCGTTATCAATAAAGAAAATGTCGGTAGCGACCATAGACTGGTCAGGAGTAGAGTTAAGTTACAGCTAAGAAGGGAACGAAACAAGCTCATACAAAAGCCTCTCGCTAATCTAACCAACATCAAGAATAGGGCGACGGAATTCAGTATCAACATCCGAAACAAATACTCAGCTCTCGAAGAAGATCTTGACATAGACCAAATGAACAACCAATTCAGTGAGATATTAACGGAAGCTGCACTTGAAATAGGGGGTAAAGACGAAAAAGAAAGGTTCAGTAAGCTTTCAGTAGAGACGAAAGAGCTTATGAAACAGCGTAGGGAAATGAAAATAACATCAATCAGAGACAAGATAGAATCAACAGAGCTGACTAAGACGATAAACAAGAAGAAGAAAGAGGATGTACGCAAATCTAACATACGAAAAATAAACGAAGCTCTGCTTGCCGGCACCAGCCTTAAGGCAACAAAGAGGAGGCTCGGAATAGGGAAAAAACAAATGTATGCAGTAAAGAAACCCAACGGAGAGGCGACATACAATAAAAATGAAATTATCAAAGTAATAGAAGACTTCTATCGCAATCAATACCACTCAAACGACCAACCACATACGAAGACAACCACAACAATTGGAGATGTTCCAAACATCACGGTAGATGAAGTAAATAGGGCACTAAAATGCATGAAAAGAGGAAAAACACCAGGAGAAGACGGCATTAGTGTAGATTTTATTCAAGACGCAGGAGAGATTGCGGCAGTAAAGCAGGCCAGTCTTTATAACAGATGTCTAGACGTCGGTAAAATTCCGAAGGCCTGGAAAAACGCAATAATAATTCTAATACACAAAAAGGGAGACACAAAAGACTTAAAGAATTACCGACCTATAAGCCTCCTCTCAGTAATCTATAAACTGTTCACAAAAAATAATCACAGCCCGTATCACCGATATATTAGATTCAAAACAACCCAGGGAACAGGCAGGGTTCCGCAGTGGTTTCTCAACTACAGACCATATCCACACGCTAGCTCAAATAAAGGAGAAAACAAACGAATATAGGAAGCCCCTGTGTATGGCATTCGTAGATTATGCAAAGGCATTCGACTCGGTACAGATATCTGCAGTACTGGATGCAATTCGTAAACAAGGAGTAGAGGAAATATACTGCAGATTATTAGAGGATATATATAGAGATGGTACAGCGACCGTCAAAATCCACGCAGAAACCAATAAAATACCAATAAAAAAGGGTGTTAGGCAGGGCGACACCATCTCACCGAAGCTATTTACAGCCTGCTTAGAGGAAGTATTCAAGAAGTTAGACTGGACAAGAGAGAGGGATTAAAATAGGGAATGAGCAACTGATCAACAAAAAGCAATCTAAAGATTTGCAGCTGACATTGTTTTTTTTTCGGTGAGTCAGCAGCATGAACTACAGCACAATTAATACATGACGGGCGATCTCCTACGAATAACCCCCCCCCCCCCAAAGTCTGAAGATTGGCCTTAAAATGAACATGAAAAAAACGACTAAAGTCATGTCAGTCAACAGTCGAATCCCAGTTAAGCAACGAACAAATACAAGGGCGAGGTTACAAGAAGCAGTGAACGAGTATGTATTAACCTAGGGCACTCATTCAGTCGAGTACAATCCTGCGAAGCGAGATATAAAAACGGCGAATCAGACTAGGTTGGAGTGCCCTTCGGTAAACATATTTACGAAGTATAGTACGAAGCAAGCAGTCTGCCACTATGTCTAAAGAGAAAGATTTTATTTTTGACGGCAAATTGCGGTCCTCCCGTCCATGACATATGGATCAAAGACATGGACTACGACCTAAGGCACTCGAGAGGAAATTAGTAAGCGCCCAAAGAGGAATGGAAAGGCTTATGCTAGAGTTAGCTTAAGAGACAAGAAAAGGGCCACATGGTTCAGGCAGCAAACAAAAGTAGAGGATATACTCAAGACCATCAAAAAGAAAAAGTGGCAGTGGGCTGGCACACATATATCGGAGACAGGACTACAGGTGGACAAAGTGAAAACAACAGAATGAGGTAATACAGCGACACAAGAGAACCCGGGGGCAATGACCAATGTCTTGATTGGCGGGAGGAAATAGAAAATTTGAGATGGATCGGTATTAATGGAAGCTGTGGACTAATAGTCCGTATGTCTGGAATAGATTGAGAGAGTCTACACGTGACGGCATGGGTGGTTGCAGGAGGCTGGTGGTGGTGGGAGGAGGAGAGATAGTAGAG
>NW_028234423.1:7304733-7309733 GCF_977035675.1 Penaeus japonicus | reverse complement strand
AAGCTCATGACGATCGGTGCATGTGCTAGCGTTCAGTGAGAAATATCTGAATATCTCTCGTTCTCTCTTTCTTTCTCTTTCTCGCTCTCTGGGTCTCTCTCTCTCTCTTTCTTTCTTTCTTTCTCTCTCTCACTCTCATACTCTCAGGTCTCTCTCTCTCTCTCACTCTCTGGGTCTCTCTCTCTCTCTCTCTCTCTCTCTCTCTCTCTCTCTCTCTCTCTCTCTCTCTCTCTCTCTCTCTCTCTCTCTCTCTCTCTCTCTCTCTCTATATATATATATATATATATATATATATATATATATATATACACACACACCTATCTCTCTATCTATCTATCTTTCTCTCTTTCTCTCTCTCTCTCTCTCTTGATTGCATACCCTCTATTCATCTCTATGTTTCTCCCTCTGTCTATACGCATCAAATTGAAAAAAAGGCAATAATCATGTTCTTATAAATAGTGAATGGTTAAAGTATGATTGATTAAAAATATGAATATCATAACGATTGTCCGATAAAGGAAGTGTCACAATAGATGATAGTAATGATAATGATCATTTCTATTAACATCATTATCCCCGTGTAGTGTAGTAGCAGGAGTAGTAGTAATAGTAGTAGCAATAGTAGTACTAGCAGTGGTAGAAGTGGTGGTGGTGGTATTACCTTATATCATATCATAAATATTTCAACAATAATCAAAGTATAGCAACAGCAGCGACCATACAGCAAATCATGAGCACGTTATTGAAAAAAAAGAACATCGCAATAATGATTAAAAGCATTCGATCCCATGCCTATAAAAGCGAGATTGGAAAGATTGAACTGGCAAGACCCAAAAACCACCTGTTTCCGTGTTACAATTCCGCAAAAAACACGTGTGTTTATTTAACCCCCCCCCCCTTAATTTTACGCACGTCACCCTCTTCAGGCCTGCTTTGTGTTTGCTTTCTTGATGCAACATCGCCTAGACCCTTTTGCATTTTGTGTTTTTGAAAAAGCTTTTTGGGAAACCTCTCACTTTCTCAGTCTTTATTTGTTCTTTTTTCCTCCTCCTCTTTTTTCTGTCTTTTGTCTTATTATCATTATTATTATTATTTCGTAAAGTGTGGTGAGTTATGTATATATTTTGTTGTTGTTGTTGTTGGAGGTGGGGAGGGTTGGTCTATATACTTCTCTCATCATCGATATATCTTTACTATATAATTTCATTCTATAATATATTTCAACTGTTAGTTTCCTTATTTCAATTCATTACTCTAGGTACCTTAAATTTGGCTAAGTAAACAAAAGACTGCAGTTAACTTACTCCATCCATCCATCTATCTATATACCTGCTAATCTACCTGTCTCTAACGATGAAAATAAATCACTGGCACTCATCACTGATCTATTTATAGCATCTCAGAAAAAGCTCATTTCCCTCTCGATTCCCCGTGCCACCAGAGCAGAACTTGTTTACATTTACGTCATTACAGTCCAGTTAACTAAAGGGAATAGGAGGAAAGATTAGTTTATAATCAGAGTAAGATCATTTTGACATTGTTATGAAAAAAAAAATATATGAGTCACTAGCTTAGTTTTAAACAGATAGCAAATTTGACATTTTAACTCACGATGATTACCGAAAATATTATCTATATAATCAACAAGAAATATATCTGTCATGAAAATCGTTTACATGATAATAACAAGAATCATTTGCTTCCACAAAAATAACAATAATATCCACATTCTATTAGTCTTAGCATTTTAATTCCTCCTTTCTGGAAGCAAAGTAAAACATGTCAAGAGATTCGACTATTCTTCCATCAAATACGTTTTCATTTGAGGTTAACGAAAGCAAACTTCCCCCACACAGAACGCGTTTAAAGTCCCTGTGAAAATAGAAAAAGGTGATGATTGTCCTTGTGTTGTTATTTCGGTGTTCATATTGTTTGTTTGGTTATAATTCTAAAGCAATTGACCGATTGATATATATTTTCTTAGGAAAAAGGACTGAATGAGAATGGATAATGTTTTTTGTTTTTTTACTGAATAAAGACTATCAGAGACTTTTATTAGTTCACAATCCCCTAATATTTTACATTGCATATCCTTTTACACACTTAAAATAGCAACGAAATCATGAACATGAATCATAATAGAAACCCTCTACCATAACAAATAATACCAACCAATCTCCAATGCAAATCCTCCCCCCCCCCCCTCACTCTCTCTCCCCCTGCCAAACTGAACCAAAAGACAACCGACGAAAGAAAAATATAAAGACAGATAAAAAAATATAAATAAATAAATAAATAAATAAATAAATAAACATCAACTCAATCAATCAATCAACCAAATCAATAACCCTTTCTGACACAATGTTGAAGGCCATAAAACCTCCATTCACCTCCGCCCTAACCCCTTTTCCTGAGGCATTGCATCACCGGAGCCAAAGTGAGGCTGGGTATAAAACGTGGTAACGGGAAAGCTCTCCAGTCACACAATTCGGAGTGATTTCATGATGATATTCAAGGCGGTGAGTTAACTTTGGTCTTTTGGCTTATTTTGCAATTGCTTTTGCTTTGTTTTATGTTTGATGTTCATTTGTAGCATGTTTGGCATATATAGATATGTGTGTGTGTGTGTGTGTGTGTGCATATATATGTATTTTTATACATTTACATATAGATTTAAGTATATAGATATGAATGTATATATGTATATATATATCATCATCATCAGCCTGTATCAATGCAGGACGTAGGCCTCTCTCAATCTTTTCCAGTCATTCCGGTCTTGTGTCCTCTGATTCCAGTTTACTCCTGCGAATTTTGCTATTTCATCCCGCCATCTAGTCATTGGTCTTGCCCTGGGTCTTTTTGTGTCGTGTATTACCCATTCTGTTGTTTTCTTTGTCCACCTGTTGTCCTGTCTCCGATATATGTGTCCAGCCCACTGCCACTTTTTTTTTTTTTTTGATGGTTTTGAGTATATCCTCTACTTTTGTTTGCTGCCTGATCCATGTGGCCCTTTTCTTTTCTCTTAAGCTAACTCCTAGCATAAGCCTTTCCATTCCTCTTTGGGCGCTTACTAATTTCCTCTCGAGTGCCTTGGTCGTAGTCCATGTCTCTGATCCATATGTCATGACGGGGAAGACGCATTGGTCAAAAATCTTTCTCTTTAGACATAGTGGCAGACTACTTCGTAATATATTACTAAGTTTACCGAAGGCACTCCAACCTAGCCTGATTCGCCGTTTTATCTCGGCTTCGCAGGATGTACTCGACTGAATGAGTTGCCCTAGGTATACATACTCGTTCACTACTTCTTGTACCTCGCCTTGTATTTGTATTTGCTTAACTGGGGTTCGACTGTTGAACATGACTTTAGTCTTTTTCATGTTCATTTTAAGGCCAATCTTCAGATTTTCCTTATTTAAATCGCTTATTAATTGTTGTAGTTCGTCTGCTGACTCACCGAAAAGAACAATGTCATCTGCAAATCTTAGATTGCTTAAGTGCTCATTCCCTATTTTAATCCCTCTCTCTTTCCAGTCTAACTTCTTGAATACTTCCTCTAAGCAGGCTGTAAATAGCTTCGGTGAGATGGTGTCGCCCTGCCTAACACCCTTTTTTATTGGTATTTTATTGGTTTCTGCGTGGATTTTGATGGTCGCTGTACCATCTCTATATATATCCTCTAATAATCTAATAGTATATTTCCTCTACTCCTTGTTTACGAATTGCATCTAGTACTGCAGATATCTGTACCGAGTCGAATGCCTTTTCATAATCTACGAATGCCATACACAGGGGCTTCCTATATTCGTTCGTTTTCTCCCTTATTTGAGCTAGTGTGTGGATATGGTCTGTAGTTGAGAATCCACTGCGGAACCCTGCCTGTTCCCTGGGTTGTTTTGAATCTAATGTATCGGTGGTACGGGCTGTGATGATTTTTGTGAACAGTTTATAGATTACTGAGAGGAGGCTTATAGGTCGGTAATTCTTTAAGTCTTTTGTGTCTCCCTTTTTGTGTATTAAAATTATTATTGCGTTTTTCCAGGCCTTCGGAATTTTACCGACATCTAGACATCTGTTATAAAGACTGGCCAGCTTTACTGCCGCAATCTCTCCTGTGTCTTGAATAAGATCTACACTAATGCCGTCTTCTCCTGGTGTTTTTCCTCTTTTCATGCTTTTTAGTGCCCTATTTACTTCATCTACCGTGATGTTTGGAACATCTCCAATTGTTGTGTTTGTCTCCGTATGTGGTTGGTCGTTTGAGTGGTATAGGTTGCGATAGAAGTCTTCTATTACTTTGATAATTTCATTTTTATTGTATGTCGCCTCTCCGTTGGGTTTCTTTACTGCATACATTTGGTTTTTCCCTATTCCGAGCCTCCTCTTTGTTGCCTTAAGGCTGGTGCCGGCAAGCAGAGCTTCGTTTATTTTTCGTATGTTAAATTTGAATGTTGATTCTATCTTGTCTCTGATTGATGTTATTTTCATTTCCCTACGCTGTTTCATAAGCTCTTTCGTCTCTACCGAAAGCTTACTGAACCTTTCTTTTTCGTCTTTACCCCCTATTTCAAGTGCAGCTTCCATTAATATCTCACTGAATTGGTCGTTCATTTGGTCTATGTCAAGATCTTCTTCGAGAGCTGAGTATTTGTTTCGGATGTTGATACTGAATTCCGTCGCCTTATTCTTGATGTTGGTTAGATTAGCGAGAGGCTTTTGTATGAGCTTGTTTCGTTCCCTTCTTAGCTGTAACTTAACTCTACTCCTGACCAGTCTATGGTCGCTACCGACATTTACTTTATTGATAACGGTTACGTCTTGTACGATGTCACGCCTATTGGTGATTATGAAGTCAATTTCGTTTTTAATGCCGGATGGTGATTTCCATGTCCATTTCCTCCCGGGTCTCTTTTCGAAGAATGTATTCATAATTTTAAGGGATCGAGCTTCGGCGAATTCTATCAATCTTTGCCCTTTCTCATTTCTGGTGCCTATTC
>NW_028234423.1:7287233-7292233 GCF_977035675.1 Penaeus japonicus | reverse complement strand
ATGTATATCAGAACTACTTCTTTTCTATCAGAAGGGGGGGGGGGGGGGTGCGAGGAGTCCCGTTTTCTTTGACGTGAGAGAAGGAGACCCTGAAGCTACGCGGGACGTGGGGGAAACTAATGCAGGTGTGACATAAGTCAGTAGCTGAAGGCTAGCAGGCTTAATTAAATCAAACTTAAATTTAGCGTGACATCACATATAGGTTGATAGTTAAATAAGATTAAATAAAGCAATAAAACAAAGGAACAATGAGCTTAAAAACTAGGAACGAAATTAACATTAACTGGAGTTGAACACTAAATTAGACTTAAATTAACATTAACTGGAGTTGAATACTAAATTAGACTTAAATTGAACGAAACAAAACAGAAACGGAACAAAACGGAACATAAGTGAATCAAAAACAAATGGCTGACGAAGAGGGAGAAGCTAGATAGGGGCAAAAGAGCAATTTGGTGATGATGTGGCGAGGAGGTGCTGCATGGTGAGGTAAATACGTGCATTGCTGTGCAATGATGGTCGAGTAAAGGGTTTCATTGATTCATCTGGTGGGGCGGTTGAACTCTGTGACAACTTGGTCTGACTTATGCAAATGGGGAGGGTTCGAACCGAGATCATGTTATAAATTAAATAGTAATAATAGTAATAATAAGAGTGATAATGGTGCACAAATAATGGTGAAAATCAACAATTAATATATACATAAATAGCAAATGTGGGTAGTTGCTAAAAAAAAAAAAGCAAGCAAGCATGCAAGCAAGCAGGTGCAGTATTGTTATGGTGTATATATATGTATATATATATATATATATATATATATGTATATATGTATATATGTATATGTATATATGTATATGTATATATATATGTATATATGTATATATATATATATATATATATATATATATATATATATATATATATATATGTATGGTGCAGGTGCAGTATTGTTAAATTGCAGTTATGGTGCAGGGGGTTGCAATAGTGAGTTGCTGCATTGGAGGTTGCAGGAGGTTGCATGAAGGTTTAAACAAAAGTAATGAAAGCAACGAAATAAAATAAAAACGTGGTGACAAAATGGCAAATAAAATGGAGTTAATAAGCAGAATGTCTAAATAATTCGAAATAATTGAAATAAAAAATTTGTGCATATTAAAACTGCGTTACTGCATTCTACCATCTTCTCTCTTATCTTTTCTCCTTTCTCCACCTTTCTCAGCCTTCATTCTATCACTTTATCTCCTCGCAAATTTCATTTCCACTATCCCTCCAGCTCCCTTCATCACTTCCTCTTCACTTTACACACCATCTGTACACACTGTTTACCTGGCCAGGTAAGAGGTGTACTTGGCTAACGAGGGTGGAGGGGAAGGTGGGGAGGCGGTCTCTCGGGCGCCATCTGCGGAACCACCGTGCGCAGCCCTTCGGCCGCGACTACCGTGGTTCCCTCGGCTAACCTTCGAGACAGAGGATGGAGCACGAGTGCGAGCGCGAGAGGCTATCCCCCCCGCCCGCGTCGAGCGAGGATTTCTCCTCGTCGGCGGCAGGACTTCCGGGGTGATGTGCTCTGGCGCTCGTCACCACGTCGGGATTATCAACACTGGCCGTGACACCTCCTCCCCGGCTCGCGAGTTGTTCACTCCTTCCGTTAAAGGAGCCGCGGTCATGGCACGGGTACGAGCGGCAGGTGTCACGTGACGGAAATCCGAAACCAGTGAGATGTGAGGTAAGGATTAGGATGTGGGTCACTCACGGCACGAGAGGATAATGAGATTGCGAATTGCGAAATATTTTAGAAAAGGTGGATGAAAATTAAGAGAAAAAAAGCATAAGAAAAGTGGGAAAAGGAATCTAGCACGAGAGCGTAAAGAGGTGGGGCGAGACCGCCTGCTTGTTTGGCTCGCTTTTCATTCATGTCTGAGCGCGTGGGGGGGTGGGGGGCGGCCAAGAGTTCCGTTTTCTTTGACGTGAGAGAAGGAGACCGGGAAGCTACGCGGGATGTGGGGGAGACTAGTGCAGGTGTGACATAAGTCAGTAGCTGAAGGCTAGCAGGCTTAATTAAATCAAACTTAAATTTAGCGTGACATCACATATAGGTTAATAGTTAAATAAGATTAAATAAAGCAATAAAACAAAGGAACAATGAGCTTAAAAACTAAGAACGAAGTGAAAAAGGAGCACGAAATTAACATTAACTGGAGTTGAACACTAAATTAGACTTACATTGAACGAAACAAAACAGAAACGGAACAGAACGGAACATAAGTGAATCAAAACAAATGGCTAACGAAGCGGGAGAAGCTAGATAGGGGCAAAAGAGCACTTTGGTGATGATGTGGCGAGGAGGTGCTGCATGGTGAGGTAAATACGTGCATTGCTGTGCAATGATGGTCGAGTAAAGGGTTTCATTGAGTCATCTGGTGGGGCGGTTGAACTCTGTGACAACTTGGTCTGACTTATGCAAATGGGGAGGGTTCGAACCGAGATCATGTTATAAATTAAATAGTAATAATAATAAGGGTGATAATGGTGCACAAATAATGGTGAAAATCAACAATCATTATATACATAAATAGCAAATGTGGGTAGTTGCTGAAAAAAGGAAATTTAGTTAATTTTTGCCGACTACCTATGAAAATACATTGTGTTTTTATATATATATTTTAAGGCCATTAATATCAAAATATCCTCTTGCTTGAATAAGAGTGTTGATGTTTCTTATTAATGCATCTACGTTGTTTAGAGTCACTATGAAGAAATTGTGAATCATCAGTAAATTGTATTAGATGGTAGTTATGGACTATGGTTCATAAATCATTAATGGAAATTATGAATAGTATCGGGTCTAATATAATCCTTTTGGAACACCAAAATAGACTGATTGTTGTGATGATATATTCTCTTTTTTTATAGAATGAGATATCATAGTCTACTGACTTATGTGTAAATCAACAATAACTGACGTTTGATAATGATTCCTATAAAGAATAATATATAAATTTAAATAAAAAAATTTTATTCCATAAATTATAATAGATATTCTTCTTACATAAAAGAATATTTAAGAATAAAAGGTATACAATACATTTATTACAAGTTTGATAGGTATCACGACTGACAAGTTCTTTATGCTTGAATTCAATTCATTGGCTTCCTTAAATCATTACAAGAAGTCATGAACAATAAGAAATCATATTCAAACATCCTCTTTTTTACAGTATACTCTTAATCTGTCCAGATGAACCTTTCTGCGAAGAATAAATAACAGACTGCATCACTGGGAAAGCTTGACATGGGCTTCACCGAATGACATGAATGTGAGGAATAATCAAACATTATAGTTGATTTTGATTTATACACAGACCAACGATAAGAGTTCGTTTCAGTTCATGATTTCAAGTTGAAGAATAATGATTTTTGTTTTCTAATTACTAATCTAATAATCTATTTATAGGATATTTCACGATGTTTTGATGTGAAAATCTATACTAAAGGACATTTTATGATTCATTTATGTTTAAGTCAACAATAATTTTGATGTTCGATTCATTATTCTTCAACTTGAAATCATGAACTGAAACGAACTCTTATCGTTGGTCTGTGTATAAATCAAAATCAACTATAATGTTTGATTATTCCTCACATTCATGTCATTCGGTGAAGCCCATGTCAAGCTTTCCCAGTGATGCAGTCTGTTATTTATTCTCCGAAGAAAGGTTCATCTGGACAGATTAAGAGTATATTGTAAAAAAGAGGATGTTTGAAAATGATTTCTTATTGTTCATGACTTCTTGTAATGATTTAAGGAAGCCAATGAATTGAATTCAAGCATAAAGAACTTGTCAGTCGTGATACCTATCAAACTTGTAATAAATGTATTGTATACCTTTTATTCTTAAATATTCTTTTATGTAAGAAGAATATTTATTATAATTTATGGAATAAAATTATTTTATTTAAATTTATATATTATTCTTTATAGGAATCATTATCAAACGTCAGTTATTGTTGATTTATACATAAGTCAGTAGACTATATCTCATTCTATAAAAAAGAGAATATATCATCACAACAATCAGTCTATTTTGGTGTTCCAAAAGGATTATATTAGACCCGATACTATTCATAATTTCCATTAATGATTTATGAACCATAGTCCATAATTACCATCTAATACAATACGCTGATGATTCACAATTTCTTCATAGTGACTCTAAACAACGTAGATGCATTAATAAGAAACATCAACACTCTTATTCAAGCAAGAGGATATTTTGATATTAATGGCCTTAAAATATATATATATAAAAACACAATGTATTTTCATAGGTAGCGGCAAAAATTAACTAAATTTCCCATAGAATGTGAAGGCTGTCAGAATAAACTAAGCACTTAAGTTAAATATGTAGGAGTACACTGATACAGATATATAACATTAAAACCCATGTTGACAACATACATAGGAAGGTATTGGGAATACTAATACATTTTATTCATATAAAATATCAAATCCCTACTGAAACAAGAATCGCGGTTGTGCAAACTCTAACTTTGAACATCATTAACTACTACTTAAATGTTTCGGGCTCATCTACTAAAATCCTAATGGAGAAAGCACAAGCTCTGAGCAACATTAAATATTGCTTAAATGTTTGTGGCTCGACTAACAAAATCCTAATGCAGCAAGCATAACGACTACAAAACTTCAAGAGATGCATACGGTAATTATATATATATATATATATATATATATATATATATATATATTATATATATACATATATATATATATAATATACACATATATATAATATATATATATTATATATATATATATAATATATATATATATATAATATATATATATATATATATATATATATATATATTTATATATATACATTAATTGATTATATAGTGGTATTCTATTGTCAGTAGACGTATTGGGAACTCGGGTTTCGAGTCGGTAATAGTAAATCGAAACGAGCCCTTAGGGATGA
>NW_028234423.1:7277233-7282233 GCF_977035675.1 Penaeus japonicus | reverse complement strand
AAATCTGATGATAGCATCTCACGTAGTATCGATGAAGTTTTGTACTTCACAATTATCTTAATCAGCCCAGTTTAATAGCTAAATCACAGGGAAAGGTTTACCTGGCCTTCATGAAATCGTTATAAGAAAACATGAACAATAATTAATCATTAACAGACAACAATATTAAATATCAAGGTTATTGTAGATTTATGTCCAAATAAATATACAAGAAATGTCTTACAAAAATGCAGAAAGCACAGCTACTACAAAAATAAAAAGCAGCAAGTTACCTTTACTTCCGTCAGACTCTATGGATAAATGTCATCGCGAGAGTCATTGTCGATAGAAATAATGCCCAACAACCACTCAAACGAAACATATTTGAGCACGCCCTTCAGGAATTTATAAAGTAAAAAGGAAATGTTAATGAATTCAATTGGCAAAGATTAATCACTTTAGAAATAAATTCGCTGAACATAAAAACAAAACTATTAGAAAACTACCTATGGACAATCAATTGTTTTCCATATGACATCAAAACACAGATCGAGAAAAACGCATAACTGATGTTTACTGACCACAACCAGTGGACGTCGAAACTATTATCCTAACAATAAAACAACCCTGTGAAACAAATACAGTGTGAGCAGAGGGTATTGTTATGCGCTCTGTTAAGGATAGTCTACCCGCAATCGCAATTCATATAACGGTTATCATTAGCTTGATATATCTCAGACTGGGATATATAAAAAAACAAAAACAAAAATACAATATTATATATTCATCGGAAGATGAATATATAACTGCATCACTGGCGGTTCACCTGGGCTTCAACGAACGACTGGGAGAATGCTTCTTTGGTGCATGATTTCAGTTTCCCATGACTAGATACAGCACTCCTCTAAATCTGATGATAGCATCTCACTTAGTACCGATGGACGTTTGTACTTCACAGTTATCCTCTCCAACACTCGACCAAAACTGATAATAGTGTATCATCTAATACCGATGAACTTACATTTACAATATTTTCTTTATAAGCCCAGATTAACCTTTCTGTGGAAGATGAATAACAAACTGCATCACCGGGAAAGGTTCACCTGGGCTTTAACGATGACGTAAAGCCGCTTTAGGATGCTTCGTTGTATATCTCAGACTGAGAGAGTGCGTCTTTAGTGCATGATTTCAATTTCCCATGACGTTTGTACTTCACTATTATTTGCATCAACCCAGATTAACCTTTCTTCGGAGGATGCCTTAATAGTTACATCACTGGGAAAGGTTCACTTGGGCTTCATTAAATTGTTTCAAGAAATCATGAGCAATAAACATAAATTTACATAAATTAAAACATCGCGAAATATCCTTCTATAAATAGGTTTTTAAATTATTAATTAGAAAAGAGAGCCACCAAACACCAAAGGCATTGTTACTTTATAAGCAAAATTTTTCAAACATCACCACTGGGAAAGGTTTACTTGAGTTTCACCGAGTGATATGATTGAAAAGAATAATCAAACATCATAGTTGATTTTGATTTATACACATATCAACGTGAAGAGTTCGTTTTTAGTGCATGATTTCAATTTGAAGAATAATCAATCGAACATCAAAATTATTGTTGACTTAAAAAATATTTTTTACATAAAAAAAGAAATATCCTATAAATAGATTTTTAAATTATTAATTGGAAAAAAATCATTACTAAACACCAAAGGTATTGTTGACTTATACATAAATCGATTTTTTAGATAAATCGAGAAATTGTGAAATGACCTTCTATAAAACAAATATATAGATTGTTCATTGGACATATAAATCTATTGATTATTTAATGGTATTAAATATCCTGTAGACGTTTAGGGATGTAGCAATGTTTGCACAATTTTCTCTTAATTAGCCCAGATGAGGATTAATAACAGACTGCATCACTGGGAAAGGTTCACCTGGGCTTCAACGAACGGCGTGAAGCCGCTTTAGGATGCTCCATTGTGTATCTCAGGCTGGGATAGAGCGTCTACTGGTAGCACATAACATTGCATATACACAGATAGATATACACATGTATATATATATATATATATATATATATATATATATATATATATATATATATAGAGAGAGAGAGAGAGAGAGAGAGAGAGAGAGAGATTGAGATATTTATACATACATACACACATATATATGTCTATATATATATATACATATATATATATATATATATATATATATATATATATATATATATATATACATACATAAATATATATGTATGTATATATATATATATATATATATATTATATATATATATATATTTATATATGTGTGTGTGTATATATATTATATATTTATATAATATATAATATATATATATATATATATATATATATATATATATATATATATATATGTGTGTGTGTGTGTGATATATGTATATATATATATATATATATATTTATATTATATATATATATATATATATATATATATATATATATATATATATATATATATATATATATATATATATGTATGTATGTATCAAGGATGATCTGAGTCCTTTCTTCTGGAATAAATTGTGGGTAATACAGAAATGTTTGTACAGTATTCACCAGTAACTCTAATGATTACATTTGATTTCACTGGATTTCTTTTCTTCCTTTCTATATTTGCTATACATTAATACTCTTAATGTATCCTGATAAATTTAGTCCATTATGAATGGTAGCCATGAGACGTTATTTCACGACTGTACGATCATGCCCAGAACGATTCCTATTACCTAGTAAGAGCAGAAATGTATATATTTTTTTATTTTTTTTATCTCTGAGCATCATTAACTATTCCTTAAATGTTTTGGGTTCAACTAACAAAACCCGAATGCTTAAAGAATAACAAACTGCATCATAGAAATAATGCCCAACAACCGCTACGGCGAAACATATTTGAGCACGCCCTTCAGGAATTCTTAAAGTATAAAAAAGTCAAATAATTAATTCAATCGGCAAAGACTAATTTTTTTCAGAAATTAATTCGCTGAACATAAAAACAACACTAGCAAAACTCATAACTGATGTTTACAGACCACAACCAGTGGACATAGAAACTATTATTCTAATAATAAAACAACCCCATGAAACAAATACAGTGTGAACAAGTGATATTGTTATGCGCTCTATTAAGGATAGTTTACC
Organism: Penaeus japonicus; assembly: GCF_977035675.1. Classification (NCBI taxonomy): domain Eukaryota; kingdom Metazoa; phylum Arthropoda; class Malacostraca; order Decapoda; family Penaeidae; genus Penaeus; species Penaeus japonicus. The sequence goes on along the minus strand of NW_028234423.1, from coordinate 7,279,055 downwards.
CGCAATCGCATTTTATATAACGGTCATCATTAACACCTCTTTAGTCACTGGTGTTTCCCATCGCTTTGGAAGCATGGAATTGTAATACCAATTTACAAGTCTGGAGATATAGACGACATGAATAATTACTGTACCATCACAATACTCCTATTACTATCTAAGGTTCTTGTAAAAGCAGTTGCAAATAAATTGATGGATTTCCTGGAGAACAATAACCTGTTATCTAAAACACAACATGGATTTAATAATAACTCATCCACTAATTACTGACCAATTTTATAACAACGTGGACAATAATAAAGTAGATATATTCGCTTTGTGCGGTCTTCCTAAAGTTTTGGACAGTGTCAATCACTTTTTTCATATCAAATAAAGAAATCATATAATTGATACCCATTGGTTTGATAATTATCTAATTACAAGAACCTAATTGGTGAAAATTAATAAGAATATATCATCACAACAATCAGTCTATTTTGGTGTTCCAAAAGGATCACATTAGGCCCGATACTATTCATAATTTCCATTAATGATTTATGAACCATAGACCATAACTACTACCTAATACAATACGCCGATGATTCTCAATTCTTTCATAGTGATTCAGTGAACAACGTAGATTCATTTACAACAAACACTTAACACTCTTATTCAAGCAAAAGGGTATTTTGACATTCGAAGGCTGCCAGATTAAACCAAGCACTTCAGTTTAAAATGTAGAAGTACACTTTGATAAATATATATGACATTTGAAACTCATGTTGACAACATGCACAGGAAGCTAATAGGAACACTAATATATCTTAATCATATAAAAAATCGAATCCCTACTGAAACAAGAATTGCGGTTGTACAAACTCTAGACCTGAGTATCATTAATTAGTGCTTAAATGTTTGGGCTCAACTAACAAAACACTAATGCAGAAAGCACAACGACTACAAATCTTTGCTGCAAGAGTTGCAATATTAGTAATTTCGATCAAATTACCCTATATAATCTTTAAATAAATAGATAAATTTTCTATAGATAGAATTATTGATGATTAGATATATAACTTAATTGATTATGTAATGATATTCTTTTTCCAGTAAATGTTTGGGAACTCGGGCTTCGAGTCGGTAATAGGGCCCTTAGGGATGATCTGAGTCCTTCATTCTTGTATAAATTCTGGCCAATGCAGAAATGTTTGTACAGTATTTCCTTAACCAGCCCAGATGAATCTTTCTTTGGAAGATGAATATCTAACTGCATCACTGGGAAAGGTTCACCTGGGCATCAACATACGACATGGAGCCGCTTTAGGATGCCTGATTGTATATCTCAGACTGGGATATTATCAAACATTTACATTATTTTCTTTGTAAGCCCAGATGAACCTCTCTTTGAAAGATGAATAACGAACTGCATCACTGGGAGAGGTTCACCTGGGCTTTAACGAACGACGTAAAGCCGACTGACTGGGAGAGTGTGTCTTTAGTGCATTATTTCAATTTCCCATGACTAAATGTACTTCTTAATTATCTTCATCAGCCCAGGTTAACCTTTCTACGGAGGATGCCTTAATAGCTACATCACTGGGAAAGGTTCACCTTGGCTTCATTAAATCGTTACAAGAAATCATTAACAATAAGCAATCATTTTCACACATCATCGTTGGTGAGGGCCACAGAGTGAAGATGACTCGATTTCCACTAAACTCTAAGGCGTGTCTTTTTAAATCAGTCAACAATATATATAGGACATGTCATATTATTATTTGTTTACGTAACAATATATTTAATGAAGGACATTTCATATTCTTTATGTAAATTTGTGTATAAA
>NW_028234423.1:7259733-7262233 GCF_977035675.1 Penaeus japonicus | reverse complement strand
GTGTGTGTGTGTGTGTGTGTGTGTGTGTGTGTTTTGTTTTTGCATGTATATGTGTGCTTATATATATATATATATATATATATATATATATATATATATATATATATATATATATATATATATATATATATATATTTATATTTATTTATTTATTTATCTATATTCGTGTATATATATGCATAGATTTATAGAATACTCAATAGATATATAAATCAATTGATTATGTAATGTTATTCTATTTCCAGTAGACGAGTGTGTTTTGTTTTTGCATGTATATGTGTGCTTATATATATATATATATATATATATATATATATATATATATATATATATATATATATATATATATATATATTTATATATATTTATTTATTTATCTATATTCGTGTATATATATGCATAGATTTATAGAATACTCAATAGATATATAAATCAATTGATTATGTAATGTTATTCTATTTCCAGTAGACGAGTGGGAACTCGGAGTCCGAGTTGGTAATAGTCAATCGAAACGGGCCCTTAGGGATGATCTGAGTCCTTCATTTTTTTTTTTTTTTTTTTTTTTGATAAAATGTAGGTAATACAGCTATGTTTTTACAGTTTCCTCTTAATCAGCAAAGGTGAACCTTTCTTTGGAAGATTAATAACAAACTGGGAAAGCTTCACTTGGGCTTCAGCGAACGACGTGGAGACTAGATCCAGCACGTCCATATCTGATGACAATATCTTATCTGATCTTAATCAGCCCAGGTTAACCTTTTTCCGGAGGATGCCTTAATAGATACATCACTGGGAAATGTTCACCTGGGCTTCTTAAAAGCATCACAGGACATTTTGAAAAATAATCAATCATTAGGATATATGGTATTTACAATATTCTTTAAATCTTCCCAGAATATCAAACTGCATCACTGGGAAAGGTTCACCCTGGTCTATAAATAGACCTTTTTTTAGATATATAATTTAATTTCTCATTCCTGATAAATTTTGGGCAATGCAATGTATCTACAGTATTCCCGTAATCAACCCAGATGAACCTTTCTTCGGAAGATGCGACACTGGAAACTCGTGACCATGCGTTTATATAAAAAAAAAATGTCAATCACTGCAGTCGCAATAATTGTTAGATTTATTGTATATATATAAATAAATATATCATTTAATGTTATCCTAACTCCAAGTTGGTAATGTTAAATCGAAACAGTTCCTTGGGGATGATCTGAGTCCGTCATTCTTGTGTAAAATGTAGGGAATGCAGCAATGTTATTCAGTACTCTCTTAATCAGCCCAGATGAACCATTCTTCGGAAGATGAATAACATACTGCATCACTGGGAAAGGTTTGCTTATATATCTCAGACTGGGAGAGTGCGTATCTTGTGCATGATTTCAATTTCCCATGACTAGATCCAGCACTCGTCCAAGCCTGGTGATAGTATCTCACCTAGTACCGAATGAACGGTTGTATTTCCATTAGCCTAGGTTGACATAAATAAATTTGCGTGATTGTTTATCTCAGACTAGATTCAGCACTCGTCCAAATCTGATGATAGCATCTCAACTAATACCGATGAACGTTTGAAGTTCACTATTATCTTCATCGGCCCAGGTCAACTTTCTGCGGAGGATGCCGTAATAGCTACATCACTGGGAAAGGTTCACCTGGGCTTCCTAAAAGCGCTTCAGGAAATCGGGAATAATAATCAATCATTATCAATTATCTAAACATAAATCAATAGACCTAGGCTTACAGATTATTAATTAGTTTTCTTTAACTTATCCCCGGAGGATGCCTCAACCCCTACATCACTGGGAAAGGTTCACCTAGGCTTTATAGAAGCGTCATAGTAAATCATGAAAAATAATGAATCATAATTAAACATCATAGTATTTTACAATATTCTCTTATTCTACTTCAGAAGATAAATACCAAGCTGTATCACTTAATAAATCAGTAACTATAATGTAGAATAATTAAACATTACAGTTATTGTTCATTTATACACAAATTAACATAAAGAATATGAAACATAAAATGTCCTTCATTAAATTGATTGTTACACAAATCAATATCCTTCTATAAGATTATCTATAAATCCATAAATAGATTTATAGATTATCTCTTAGATATATAATCTGATTAATTATTGTTGTCTTTCTAAACGTGTCAACCACAATTATTTTCATAATAAATCAAGAAATAATAGAATTGATACCCATTGGTTTAGTATTTCCTTATGGACAAACTATTGTTTTCCATATTACATCAACACACAGATCAAGCAAAGCTCATAAGTAATGTTTTCAGACCACAACTAGTGGACGTAGAAGCTATTATCCTAATAATAAAAGAACCTCGTGAAACAAATACTGTGTGAAATGATGTTATTATTATGCGCTCTATTAAGGATAGTCTACCCGCAACCAGATTTTATATAACGATCATCATGAACACCTCTGGTCACTGGTGTGTTCCCGTCGGTTTGGAAACATGGTATTGC
>NW_028234423.1:7247233-7252233 GCF_977035675.1 Penaeus japonicus | reverse complement strand
ACCTGGGCTGATGAAGATATCTGAAATATAAACGTTCATCGGTACTAGGCGAGATCAGATTTGGACGAGTGCTGGATCTAGTCATGGGAAATTAAATCATGCACTAAAGACGCACTCTCCCAGTCTGAGATATACAAGGAAGCTTCCTAACGCGGCTTCACGTCGTTCGTTGAAGCCCAGGTGAACCTTTCCCAGTGATGCATTTTGTTATTCATCTTCCGGAGAAAGGTTCATCTGGATTGTTTCAGGTGTGTGTGATGTGCAAACATTCATCTGTATTAGGTGAAATGCTATCATTATTTTGGGACGAGTGCTGAATCTAGTCATGGGAAATTGAAATCATGCACTAAAGACGCACTCTCCCAGTCGGAGATATAAAGCGGTTTCACGTCGTTCGTTGAAGCCCAGGTGAACCTTTCCCAGTGATGCAGTTTGTTATTCATCTTCCGAAGAAAGGTTCACCTGGGCTGATTAAGGGAATACTGTACAAGCCTTTCTGCATTGACTACAATTTATAAAAGAGTGAAGGACTCAGATCATCCCTAAGGACCCGTTTCGATTGACTCTTACCGACTCGAAGCCCGAGTTCCTGCGCGTCTACTGGAAATAGAATAACATTACACACTCAATTAAATTATATATCTAATGATTAGAAATAGAGTTTGTACAACCGCGATTCTTGTTTCAGTAGTGATTTGATTTTTATATGATTAAAATATATTAGTGTTCATATTACCTTCTTATATATGCCCTTTCAATAGACTATGAAGTGTCCTATAAATAGACGGCCAAACCGTTATGACGATGACGTTAAATGCAAAGAAATAAAAGCGACCACCGGTCACCAAAGGGTTTCGTGACTTTAATCAATATGATCCTCAGTCATTATGCGAACTAAACATATCTAAAGACCTATTAGATGTTGTAAGGTAGCCAGATGCTGCATCTCGCGCTCTCCGCGAGCAGGACTGGACGTTGCCTGTTGCCTGTTTTTTTTTTTTTTTTTACTTATTATCTTTCATTTTATTTGTTCTCCATTTTAGCATAGTTTCCCTTTTAACTGAAGTTTTCTGTAATTACTTTTATTATTTTATTTATATATTACGAGACCTTGTATTGAATGTTTTTATTTGTCACCAAGTTTTATTTTTTGTGTTTTAATACTTTGTGAACTTTTATGGTCTCAATGTTTCTTTGACTTTATTTTAAACTTTAGGGGAAACGTTTTATTTATTTTATTTTTGCTTCGTTTTATTCCTTTTAGTTTATATGTTAGGATTTTATACATTTTGTTTTACATTTGTATCTTTCTTTTATGTTGTCTTTTTGCTGAATTTTATTATTTAAAATATTCTTAAGATAATATGCCTCTGACGTCACCGAGGCAATGTTGACGTTTTTTTAACAATAAAGAGAGACGGTCAGACAGTCAACGAAGATGTTTCCTTTACCCCAGTCCTCCAGAGTAGTTAACCGGCTGTGTCGCCATTTTTGGATTATCTGTGTCGAACCAAGGAAGTGAACAACGGTGGATACGATCACGAAGATAAGAGGTAAGTACTGGAGTGCCTGACATTCTTTGCTTAGGAGCTGGACGTGATCTAAGAGAACATTTTTATTAAATCATCTGATCAGACCTTTATATTGAACTTGGCTGGATTCCTTTTACTTATTTTTTTTATACTTTGTGGTAGGAAGTCTGTTTTTATTTCATATTAGTTCATCAGACTGTTGTTTTCTTTTCTGCCGTATTTAGATTTTGTCAATTCTTAAGCCTTCAGTAGTGGCGTTAGACTTGCTGATCTAGCCTTTGTTTTTATTGGTAAGCCTTATCCCAGATACTCCACTCGGGAGTATCTTTTCTTTAGTTTTAGTATACGGCAGCCTTAATCATTTTAAGTGCCTTCTGCACATGTTTTGGCATTTTATATTTTACTAGTATTTTTCAATTAGTTTTAGAATTTTGTTTTATTAGGCTGAGCATCAGAAAGAGATTGTCACGCTGGAATACACTCATTTAACTGATTCAAACTCGCTACCCCACGCTACCACTTTCAGGGGTTTTGAGTTGACAGGGGTTAGCCAGGCCCTTAGCGCTTGTTTCCCTGGCCAGCATCAAGGGAGGGCAAATAAGTTTTCACCTTTGACTTGATGAACTGGGACGGGGCCCCTGGGTTAACACGGACATCACACTACCATGTTTTATCGACATACAATGTAGACACCCAGATAAACATCCTTGTGGAAGTGACAAAAAGCAGCATAGATGCCTCTGCTCTCTATGTGACAAGAACCGTCAGACATTCCCCTGCTCCGTGGATAGTTGACGACATCACGAAAACCATTGCCAATAGAAATAATGCCCAACAAGCGCTCATGTGAGCACGCCCTTCAGGCAGTTTATAAAGTGAAAAACAAAAATGTTAAATATTTAGTTCAATCGGCAAGGACTAATTATTTCAGAAAAAAAACTTCGCTGAACATAAAAACAACACTGAAAATTGTTAAACATTTGTGGCAGTAGCAAATCAATTGATGGATTTCCTGGAGACCAATAACCTATTAAATAAAACACAACATGAATTTAATAATAACCCATCCACTGATTATTGACCAATTTTATAACAACGTGGACAATTAGGTAAACATATTCGCTTTGTGCGGCCTTTCTATTTTTATTTATTTATTTATTTTTTGACAATGTCAATCACTTTTTTCATATTAAATAAAGAAATAAAATTGATACCCATTGGTTTGATAACCAAATTTATAACAACATGGACAACAATAAAGTAAACTTACTCGCTTTGTGCGAGTTTTATAAAGCTTTTGACAGTGTCAATCACAAAATTCTTCATATCAAACTAAGGAACCATCGGTTCGATAGTTATCTAAGTAGAACCCAATCGGAAAAAAATAATGAGAATATATCATCACAACAATCACTCTATTTCGGTGTTCCACAAGGATCTATATTAGGCCCGATTCTATAAACACAATTTCCATTAAATGATTTATCAAAAATATTCCATAACTTCCATTTAATACAATACGTCGATGATTCCCAATTTTTTCATAGTGACTCAGTGAACAACACTCTTGAAGTAAAAAGATACTTTAACATCATTGGCCTTAAAATAAGTCCACAAAAACAATGCCTCCTCATAGGTATTCGACAAAATTTAGCTAAAATTCCCATAGAATTCGAATGTATAATTATATTTAGACAGATATATGACATTTGAAATCCATGTTAACAACATACATATAAAAGTAATGGTGATATATCTTGATACTGTAAAAAATAAAATCCCTACTGAAACAAGAATCGCGTTTGTACATATTCTAGCTCTGGGCATTATTTACTATTGCTTAAATCTTTGGTGCTCAAGTAACAAAACCGTAATGCTGCAAGAACAAAGACTACAAAACTTTGCTGCAAGAGTTGCATTGGGTATAATCTTATATTAATCATACATTCATTCATATGACTCTATCTTATATTCATTCATTAAATCATTCACGGGAATTGTCCACAATGGATCCTGCCCTTACTAACTGCGATGAACATTTCAGCTGTTCGACACAAGTAAATTCTTTCTGTGTCAAGAGATCACACCCGGATTTAGGGACAAGGGACATGCTAATACGTGGACCCCTGACCTGGAACTTACTAATTCAATAATTTCAAGACAAACTTAAAATATCATTTCATTAATTGTTATTAGTGAGGTCATGTCAAACATGTAACACCTACATCAAAATTATTGCTAATTTATACATACATCAATCATGAAATGTTCTTCATATTTTTTTTTACATAAACCATTAGACTATGAAATATTTTTTATGAATAAAGTATTCGCACTCCTCTGATGATATATAAACGGAAAACAGATATACAATATTAATAAACCACCGATATAAAAAAAAACAAAGAAAAACTATAGGATGAATTATGTTAGTGTTTATCTTTTTTTAATTTTCCTCCCTCTCGGCGGTGGTCAGATTAGAGAGAGACGGTCCTGACTCGGCGACTTATCAAAGTCGTGTATTTCCTCTAATTCATCTTTGAAGAACTCGTGACACACAGACGTAATACACGTGGTTCGTTAGTATTAAAGCGTGAATAGTTACGTACATTGTGTGTGGTGGGGGGTTAAGATATTTTGATGTTTGTGTGTACAAGCTGCAGTATACATTCTTAATCATTCTAGGGCATATAAATCGTTTAAAGCCTGATTGTCTTGAAATAACACCGAACTTTATCATTTTTGAAATTTCTTTTTCCTATCTTTCGATCTTCTCTTTCTAGTTCACCTTTGATGAGGGTCACTGAGGGAAGATGACTTATTTTCCTTCGTTCTCCACAGAACACGAATGGAGATACTGCACACCACAGCTAATCAAACTCTAGGGCGTGTCTGACCAACTTTTTAAATTAGTCAACAACATATTTATGTCATATTATTATTTGTTCACGTTCTGAAAAAAATATCATTCGAACTTTTGTACAAATATCATTTCATATCGGGAGAGATAACGATTGGGTTAATAGTTACACTCTTTATATCATACTTATATCGTAAACAAGTCTCCATTACTGTAATATAAATATAGTTTATTTTCATTTAGCTAACTGCAGGCCTGTGAGCTTAGTGAACATTTACAGACATTATAAACTTAAAGAAACCAAAATAAATGTTATCGAAACGGATATCTCATGATAATGTTTATTATTGGTCTTATTATATTTTAGTCCTCTTGATAATAAAAGTTATCAAGGTGGTGATGACTACTTTAGAATAGTGATAACAAAATGGAGATGGTAGATGCACAGTAACAATAACAAAAAATAAATATGATCGTGGGGATTATAATCTATATATATATATATATATATATATATATATATATATATATATATATATATGTATGTATATATATATATATATATATCTATATATATATATATATATATATATATATATATCTGATCG
>NW_028234423.1:7219733-7242233 GCF_977035675.1 Penaeus japonicus | reverse complement strand
AAATAGAATAACATTACACATTCAATTAAATTATATATCTAATGATTAGAGATAGAGTTTGTACAACCGCGATTCTTGTTTCAGTAGTGATTTGATTTTTATATGATTAAGATATATTAGTGTTCATATTACCTTGAGGTTTTTGTGAGAAACACACACACAAAGCATGGCAATTAGTTAAAGTTTTCCCAGAATGATATTAAATTAAGAATTATTTAATTTGATGTTACTATGGGTTTCATGATAGATAGAATATTACACATGTTTGAAATAAAGAAATACAAACACATGTATATACATATAACATAAAGATATATTGTTAGACACATATCGATATAGATATATGTGTTTATACGTGTGTTCGTGCGCGAGTGTGTGTTTACTGTATGTATATATAGATGTCTTTGTGTATGTATTTACTGTATATAAATAAATATATATATATATATATATATATATATATACATACATATATATATATATATATATATATATATATATATATATATATATATACATACATATATATATATATATATATATATATATATATATATATATATATATATATATACATACATATATATATATATATATATATATATATATATATATATATATATATATATATATATATAAATGTATGTGTGTTGATGTATCTCTACATATAAATGTGAGTGTCTGTTTATTGTATAAATGTATATATATAAATGCGTATGTGTATGTGCATATGCATATGTATGTGTATGTGTATGTGTATGTGTATGTGTATGTGTATGTGTATGTGTATGTGTATGTGTATGTGTATGTGTATGTGTATGTGTATGTATATGTATATGTATGTATATATATATATATATATATATATATATATATATATATATATATATATATATATATATATAAAGATTTATAGAATACTCAATAGATATATAAATCAAATGATTATGTAATATTCTATTTCCAATAGACGAGTGGGAACTTGGGGTTCGAGTCGGTAATAGCCAATCGAAAGTGGTCCTTAGGAATGATCTGAGAGCTTTATTCTTGTATAAAATGTAGGTAATGCAACGATGTTTTTACAGTTTTCTCTTAATCAGCCCAGATGAACCTTTCCTCGGAAGGTGAATAACAAACTGCATCACTGGGAAAGGTTCACCTGGGCTTTAACGAACGACGTGAAGACTAGATCCAGCACTCGTCTAAATCTGATAATAATATCTCATCTGATCTTAACCAGAATATAAAACAGTCATCAGATTTAACCAGAATATGAAACTGTCATCAGGTTTAACCAGAATATGAAACTGTCATCAGATTTAACCAGAATATGAAACTGTCATCAGATTTAACCAGAATATGAAACTGTCATCAGATTTAACCAGAATATGAAACTGTCATCAGATTTAACCAGAATATGAAACTGTCATCAGATTTAACCAGAATATGAAACTGTCATCAGATTTAACCAGAACTCGTCCAAATCTGATGATAGTATCTCACCTAGTACCGATGAACGATTGTACTTAATCCTTATCTTCATTAGCCCAGATTCAACTGGATAAATCAATAGTCTGTACAAAGAACTTACTCTATAAACTAATTCATAGAGTGAAAGACATAAATGTTAGATATTTGATTCAATCGACAAAGACAAATTATTAAAATAACCGAGCATTATTTCCTGATAATAAAACAACCCCGGGTGAACAGATGGTTTTGTCTTCTTGCAATCGCATTTTATATAATGGTCATCATTAAAAGGATCCCATTAGGCCGGATCCTATTCATAATTTCCATTAATGATTTATCATAGTCCATAACTACCGTCTAATTCAATACGCTTATTATTCACAATTTCTTCATAGTGACTCAGTAAACAACGTAGATGCATAAATAAGAAACATCAACACTCTTATTCAAGCAAGAGGGTATTTTGATATCAGTGGCCTTAAAATATATATAAAAAACACAATGTATCTTCAAATGTAAATTTCCCATAGAATTTGAAGGTTGCCAGATTAAACTAAGCACTTCAGTTAAATATGTAGGAGTACACTGATACAGATATATAACATTTAAATCCATGTTGACAACATACATAGGCAGGTATTGGGAACACTAATATATTTTAATCATATAAAAAATCAAATTCCTACTGAAACAAGAATCGCGGCTGTGCAAACTTTGAGCATCATTAACTACTACTTAAATGTTTGGGGCTCATCTACTAAAATCCTAATGCAGAAAGCACAAGCTCTGAGCAACATTAAATATTGCATAAATATTAGTGGCTCAACTAACAAACCCCTAATGCAGCAAGCATAACGACTACAAAAATTCAAGAGTTGCATTCGGTAATAGTAAATCGAATACATCACCGCATATAATCTTGAGATAAATTGATATAATTAATAGATTTATTGCTTATTCATTATGTATATATATATATATATATATATATATATATATATATATATATATATATATATATATGTATATATATGTATATATCTATATATGTATACATATATTTACATATATGTATATATATATATATATATATATATATATATATTTATATATATACATTAATTGATTATATGGTGTTATTCTATTGTCAGTAAACGTATTGGGAACTCGGGCTTAGAGTCGATAATTGTCAATCGAAACGGGCCCTTAGGGATAATCTGAGTCCTTCATTGTATAAATTGTAGTCAATGCAGAAAGGTTTGTACAGTATTTCCTTAATGAGCCCAGATGAACCTTTCTTTGGAAGATGAATAGCAAACTGCATCACTGGGAAAGGTTCACCTGGGCTTCAACGACGACGTGAAGCCGCCTTAGATGTTTATTTATATATCTCAGACTGGGAGAGCAGCTACTCCCTTGCGACAAAAACCGTCAGACGTCTGGGCTACAACGAACGACGTAAAGCCGCTTTAGGATGCCTGATTGCATATTTCAGACTAGGAGAGTGCGCCTTTAGTGCATGATATGAATTTCCTATGACTAGATCCAGCACTTGTCCAAATCTGATGATAGCATCTCACCTAGTACAGATCATACATTGCTCTGGAGGATGCTTTAATTGCCCAGGGTTCGCAGAAATCACAACTGATATTAGTGATTTCGATTACATCACCCCACATAATCTAAAATTGAAATAGATGTAAAATGTATGCAGGCAGTTCCTACAACATTCTTTTAATCAGCCCAGATGAACCTTTCTCCGGAAGATGAATAACAATGCATCATCGGGATTGGTTTCAGCGAACAACGTTAAGCCTCTCTAAGATGCTTCTTTGTATATCTCAGACAGGGTGCGTGCGTCTGTAGCGCATGATTTCGATTTCCCATGACTAGATCCAGCATTCATCCAAATCTGATCCACCTAGTACCGATAAATGTTTGTATCTGACAGTTATCTCCATCAGCCCAGGTTAACCTTCCACCGGAGGATGAGTTAATAGCTACATCACTGGGAAAGGTTCGCCTATGCTTCATGAAATCGCTACAAGAAATCAGGAACAACATCGGACAGCCTCGTTTTTACAAAATACAAAATGAGTAAAAAAAGCGTCACTGAAAGGTTCATCTGGGCTTCAACGAACAACATGATTATGAAGAATCATTAAACATCATAATTAATCTTGGTTTATATATGAATCAACGTAAACAGTTTGTCTTTAATTGATGATTTGAATTGGAGGAATAATCAATCTATATCCAACATCTAAGTTCTAGTTAATTCATACAAATATCAGTTATGAAATGTCCTTTATTAAATATATTCTATCTTAAATCAATAGACTATGAAATATTCTTCTATAAATAGGATTATTCACTGGTAAAATATTCATTATTAAACGTGTAGGTTATTGTGGATTTATGTAAAAATCAATAGAGTATGAAATGTATGTATTTCACAATTATCTTCATCAGCCCAGGTTAACATTTCTCTGGAGACTGTTTTAATAGCCCAGGGTTCGCCTGGACATCATGAACAACAGTCAATCATTATCAAACATCATCGTTCTTAAAAAATACTCTTAATCTGCCGAGGTGAACCTTTCTTCGAAAGAGTGCGCCTTTTGTGTATGATTTCAATTTGAAGAATAATCAATAATTTCATGATTGTTGATTATATATAAATCAATAATGAAATGTCCTTCATTAAATATATTTTTACATAAATCTATAAACTATGAAATATTCTTTTATAAATAAATTTTTAGATTGTTCATTGGAAGAAGAATCATTATTAACCATCAAAGTTATTGTTGATTTATACATAGCATGAAATATCCTAAAAATATGTAGATTGTTCAACATATAATAAATCAACTGATAATGTAATGCTATTCTATTTCCAATAGACTTGTAGGAACTCGGGGTTCAGTCAAACGGGCCCTTAAGGATAATCTGAGTCCTTCTTTCTTGTGTAAAATGTAGGCAATGTAGCAATCTTTGCACAATATTCCCTTAATCAGCCGAGATGAAACTTTCTTCGGAAGACGAATAAAAACTGCATCACTGAGAAAGGTTCACCTAGGCTTCACCTAGGTATATCTGATACTGGGAGAGTGCGTCTTTAGTGCATGATTTCAATTTCCCATGACTAGATACAGCACTCGTCCAAATCTGATGATAGCATCTCACCTAGTTTGTTCTTCTCAGTTAACTTCATCAGCCCAGGTAAACCTTTCTTTGGAGGATGCCTTAATAGTTAAATCACTGGGAAAGGTTCACTTGGGTACGGCGTTATTGTTTTACACATGTAATGAATGACATATGACTCGTGGGAACTCGGGTTTCGAGTTGCTACTGTGTGTATATAATGCATGCAATGCTTCCAGTCGCACACATATATACACAAGCGCGTATCCCCCAACTTTATCGACTTTCCTATCAGTCTGTCCATCTGTCTGCGTGTGTTCCTCAGTGTGTGTTGGTGAATGGGCTGCGGGGAGAGTCTGGGCATGAAGGCTCTCATCACCTTATCTCACTCGCCAGGCCTGATGACGGACACTCTCCTGTGTTTGGATGATACGCCGCTATTGTCATTAGCATAATTTTTATTGCACTCACGATTATGGATATTTATTTTTTATTATTATGATTATAATTTATTTATATATTATTTATGATTATGGATATTTATTCATCATCGTCAGTATCGATATATAATGAAGGATTCGTCATTAATTATTTCCTTATTCTTCCTTTCTTATTCTTCGTTTTATTAAGTATACAGGGTATACTGATTTATACCCAATAATTTAGATTAATGGGTATACCAGTAATTATATATATATATATATATATATATATATATATATATATATATATATATATATATATATAATATATATATATATATATATATATATATATATATATATATATATATATATATATATATATATATATATATAATTACTGGTATACCCATTAATCTAAATTATCTATTCCAGTCATTACATTTGATGTCACTGGATATCTTTCCTTCCTTGCTATGCATGGATAAATGACGACATCACGAGAGCCATTGCCGATAGAAATAATGCCCAAGAAGAGCTCAATGAAAACAAATTTGAGCCCAACCTTCAGGCAATTGCTTTTCATATTACATCAAAACACAGATCAGGCAAAGCTCATAACTGATGTTTTCAGGAAACCATTATCCTAATAATAAAAAAAACTCCGCGAAACAAAAGCAGTGTGAGCAGATGGTATAAGGATACTCTTCTCGCAATCGAATTTTATATAACGATCATCATTAGCACCTCTCTGGTCACTGTAATACCAATATGCGAACTAAACATATTTAAAGACCTGGGGATATAGACGACATAGATAATTCCCGCCCCATGATAATACTCCCAGTACTATCTAAGGTTCTTGAAAAGAAAGATTTCCTGGGGACCAAAAACCTATTATCTAAAATAATAGGTTATTCACTGAAAGAGCGCTATTACAGATTACTAACCAAATATAACAACATGGACAAGGATAAGGTTAACATACTAGCTTTGTGTCAACCACAAGATTCTTCATGACAAACTAAGAAACCATAGAACTGATACCCATTGGTTTGATAGTTATCTAAGTAGAAGAACCCAATCAGTTAAAATTGTGAGAATATATCACCACAACAATCACTCTATTTCGGTGTTCAACAAGGATATGTATATACATATACATACATATATATATATATATATATATATATATATATATATATATATATATATATATATGCGTACAAAAGTTCATCTGTACTAGGTGAGATGCTATCATCAGATTTGGACGAGTGCTGTATCTAGTCATGGGAAATTGAAATCATGCACTAAAGACACATTCTCCCAGTCTGAGATATACAAGGAGGCATCCTAAAGCGGCTTCACGTCATTCGTTGAAGCCCAGGTGAACCTTTCCCAGTGATGCAGTTTGTTATTCATCTTCCGAAGAAAGGTTCATCTGGGCTGATAAGGAAAACCACCCCAGAAAAATGATAATATCCCAGTCTGAGATAAACAATCACGCGGATTTATGTCAACCTGGGCTAATGGAAATACAACAAGGTTAACGAGGCAGCCGACACAACAGCAGCACCAAATAGAGATCAAAATGTCAGTGGAGAGAGGATGAGAATGTTCTTGGCCTCACTTCTATGAAAAAAAAGTTTATATATCTATAAACAATATGTATGTATGTGTGAGTGTATGTATGTGTATGTGTATGTGTGTGTGTGTTTGTTATGTAGAGTAATCTTTTATATGTAATCTATGTTTTTTACATAAATGGTTTAAGTAGAAATGTGACCTATAACTATGTTTTGGTTAATTCAGCAACTTTTCCGCAATAAAAATATTTCCAATTACTTTCTCATAAAACAATAAGGAAATTTCTCCTAAGACCCCATGAGATGCACAATCTGGGATTTGAATACATTTTTAAAGTTCTGTCGTGTCAAGAATTTGTATTTGTCAGTGTTTTTGGTGCCACTGAACTCTAGATTTTCTAGCAACATTTATTATTATCACGCTGTTATAATGATTAATTAGCCACTATAAAATTCATATAAAAATTATACAACCGTGTATTAATAAAATGTGATATCTTTATAATAACAGTATTGTTAGGGTGCTGTTTTTAGTAGTTGTGAGAAAAGATCATGTCAGTGTTGTTATTCTTGGAGAAGGATTAGAATAATAATTTTTATTACATAATGTAAATAGGTTACTACATCTCCATAGGTGTATAAATTTCCAATGCACTTGTGAGTTATCGGAAGAAATAAACAAGTCTTCAGTATTCTAGTCTAGGTGATGAGTTCTGGCAATGCATATAATTTTTCTTATGCTGTAAAGTTATTAGTAAAGGACTATCATATAAGTATTTTACCATAAAGTACAATCCTATTCTGGAAATTCTGTGGTTATCATTTTGATAAAACAGTAATTGTATTATAAGCTTAGTAAGTTCAGTATACTCACATGTAGTATTCATTTACATTTGATAGTAAACATATTTTTCTGAAAAAAAAAATCTTTGCTTAGATATGCTTTTTTCTTCTTCCTTCAGGGAAGATCATCCACAACAAGAAGGTTTCGTGGAAATTCTGTAGAAAAAAGTGACCTTGACTTCAAGCACCTAAGAGTTACCAGAAGTTCATATGATATGATTATCAAGGATATCGAAGGGGTATATGGGTCCAGACCTTCAGGTGCCAACCTCAATTTAGGACCAAAGAAGGCCTTGTATATGACACCTTGGTACTTGGGAACTCCTGTATCATATAGAGAGGTATCAGAATTGTTTGGAGTATCAGAAGGAGTTACATTTGGTTGTGTGGAAAAAAAATATAGAAGTACTGTGTTCTCTTGGCCGAAAGTATATAAGATGGCCAACTCATGAGGAAGTAGTAGAAAGGGAAGAAAATTTCAGTATTTAGCTGGTCTTCCAGGGGTAATTGGTGCTGTGGATGGTTGCCATGTCAGTATTAAAACTACAGAAGCTGAACAGTTTGACTACCTGGACAGAACAATGAAACACAGCGTAAATTTAATGGCGGTTTGTACAGCTAATACAAAAAATACATATTTATAAGCAGGATTTCCAGGCTCTACTCATGTCAGTAGAGTATTTAGGTCTACTAAACTTTTCAGTAAGATGGAAACTGATCCAGTACCATGGTTTTCTTCTGATAACCTGCATATTGTTGGATACACTGCATTTGCCTTGCACCAACACTTGATGGTGCCATTCAGAGACACAGGTAGCTTGACAGTTACTCAAATCACATTCAGCAAAAGATTGTCAAGAACAAGATCTGTTATTGAAAATGGATTTACTTTGTTAAAGGGGGGATTCAGAAGACTGGAGTACATAGATGCAGATGTTGAAAGGATAGAGAATATAATAAAAGCATTCTGTGTGCTTCATAACATCACACTAGAGTTTGCACATGAGGAACCATTGTTGGTGCAGGAAGAAGGCATTGCCCAGGTTAACGAGGCAGCCGACACAACAGCAGCACCAAATAGAGATCAAAATGTCAGTGGAGAGAGGATGAGAATGTTCTTTGCCTCACTTCTATGAAAAAAAAAGTTTATATATTTATAAATAATATGTTTGTATGTGTTTGTGTATGTATGTGTATGTACATGTGTATGTGTATGTGTATGTGTGTGTGTTTGTTATGTAGAGTAATCTTTTATATGTAATCTATGTTTTTTACATAAATGGTTTAAGTAGAAATGTGACCTATAACTATATTTTGGTTAATTCAGCAACTTTTCCACAATAAAAGTATTTCCAATTACTTTCTCATAAAACAATAAGGAAATTTCTCCTAAGACCCCATGAGATGCACAATCTGGGATTTGAATACATTTTTAAAGTTCTGTCGTGTCAAGAATTTGTATTTGTCAGTCTTTTTGGTGCCACAGAACTCTAGATTTTCTAGCAACATTTATTATTACCACGCTCTTATAATGATTAATTAGCCACTATAAATTCTTATAAAAATTATACAACCGTGTATTAATAAAATGTGATATTCTTTATAATAACAGTATTGTTAGGGTGCTGTTTTCAGTAGTTATGAGAAAAGATCATGTCAGTGTTGTTATTCTTGGAGAAGGATTAGAATAATAATCTTTATTAAACAATGTAAATAGGTTACTACATCTCCATAGGTGTATAAATTTCCAATGCACTTGTGAGTTATCGGAAGAAATAAACAAGTCTTCAGTATTCTAGTCTAGGTGATGAGTTCTGGCAATGCTAATAATTTTTCTTATGCTGTAAAGTTATTAGTAAAGGACTATCATATAAGTATTTTACACAATGTAAATAGGTTACTACATCTCCATAGGTGTATAAATTTCCAATGCACTTGTGAGTTATCGGAAGAAATAAACAAGTCTTCAGTATTCTAGTCTAGGTGATGAGTTCTGGCAATGCTAATAATTTTTCTTATGCTGTAAAGTTATTAGTAAAGGACTATCATATAAGTATTTTACTATAAAGTACAATCCTATTCTGGAAATTCTGTGGTTATCATTTTGATAAAACAGTAATTGTATTATAAGCTTAGTAAGTTAAATATACTCACATGTAGTATTTATTTACATTTGATAGTAAACATATTTTTCTGAAAAAATTAAATCTTTGCTTAGATATGCTTTTTTCTTCTTCCTTCAGAGAAGATCATCCACAACAAGAAGGTTTCGTGGAAATTCTGTAGAAAAAAGTGACCTTGACTTCTTCAAGCACCTAAGAGTTACCAGAAATTCCTTTGATATGATTATCAAGGATATCGAAGGGGTATATGGGTCCAGACCTTCAGGTACCAACCTCAATTTAGGACCAAAGAAGGCCTTGTATATGACACTTTGGTACTTGGGAACTCCTGTATCATATAGAGAGGTATCAGAATTGTTTGAAGTATCAGAAGGAGTGACATTTGGTTGTGTGGAAAAGAATTATAGAAGTACTGTGTTCTCTTGGCCGAAAGTATATAAGATGGCCAACTCATGAGGAAGTAGTAGAAAGGGAAGAAAATTTCAGTATTTAGCTGGTCTGCCAGGGGTAATTGGTGCTGTGGATGGTTGCCATATCAGTATTAAAGCCCCAGAAGCTGTACAGTCTGACTACCTGGACAGAACAATGAAACACAGCGTAAATTTAATGGCGGTTTGTACAGCTAATACAAAAAATACATATTTATAAGCAGGATTTACAGGCTCTGCTCATGTCAGTAGAGTATTTAGGTCTACTAAACTTTTCAGTAAGATGGAAACTGATCCAAGACCATGGTTTCCTTCTGATAACCTGCATATTGTTGAAGACTCTGCATTTGCCCTGCACCAACACTTGATGGTGTCATTCAGAGACACAGGTAGCTTGACAGTAACTCAAATGACTGTCAAGAACAAGATCTGTTATTGAAAAAGGTTTTGTTTTGTTAAAGGGGAGATTCAGAAGACTGAAGTACATAGATGCAGATGTTGAAAGGATAGAGCATATAATAAAATCATGCTGTGTGCTTCATAACATCACACTAGAATTTGCATATGATGAACCATTGTTGGTGCAGGAAGAAGGCATTGCCCAGGTTAACGAGGCAGCCGACACAACAGCAGCACCAAAGAGAGATCAAAATGTCAGTGGAGAGAGGATGAGAATGTCCTTGGCCTCACTTCTATGAAAAAAAAAAATGTTTATATATTTATAAACAATGTGTATGTGTGTGTGTATGTGTATGTGTGTGTTTGTTATATAGAGTAATCTTTTATATGTAATCTATGTTTTTTACATAAATGGTTTAAGTAGAAATGTGACCTATAACTATGGTTTGGTTAATTCAGCAACTTTTCCACAATAAAAGTATTTCCAATTACTTTCTCATAAAACAATAAGGAAATTTCTCCTAAGACCCCATGAGATGCACAATCTGGGATTTGAATACATTTTTAAAGTTCTGTCGTGTCAAGAATTTGCATTTGTCAGTCTTTTTGGTGCCACAGAACTCTAGATTTTTTAGCAACATTTATTATTACCACGCTCTTATAATGATTAATTAGTCACTATAAAATTCATATAAAAATTATACAACCGTGTATTAATAAAATGTGATATTCTTTATAATAACAGTATTGTTAGGGTGCTGTTTTCAGTAGTTGTGAGACAAGATCATGTCAGTGTTGTTATTCTTGGAGAAGGATTAGAATAATAATCTTTATTACACAATGTAAATAGGTTACTACATCTCCATAGGTGTATAAATTTCCAATGCACTTGTGAGTTATCGAAAGAAATAAAAAAGTCTTCAGTATTCTAGTCTAGGTGATGAGTTCTGGCAATGCTTATAATTTTTCTTATGCTGTAAAGTTATTAGTAAAGGACTATCATATAAGTATTTTACCATAAAGTACAATCCTATTCTGGAAATTCTGTGGTTATCATTATGATAAAACAGTAATTGTATTATAAGCTTAGTAAGTTAAATATACTCACATGTAGTATTCATTTACATTTGATAGTAAACATATTTTTCTGAAAAAAAAAATCTTTGCTTAGATATGCTTTTTACTTCTTCCTTCAAGGAAGATCATCCACAACAAGGTTTCGTGGAAATTCTGTAGAAAAAAAGTGACCTTGACTTCTTCAAGCACCTAAGAGTTAGCAGAAGTTCATATGATATGATTATCAAGAATATCGAAGGGGTATATGGGTCCAGACCTTCAGGTACCAACCTCAATTTAGGACCAAAGAAGGCCTTGTATATGACACTTTGGTACTTGGGAACTCCTGTATCATATAGAGAGGTATCAGAATTGTTTGGAGTATCAGAAGGAGTTACATTTGGTTTTGTGGAAAAGAATTATAGAAGTACTGTGTTCTCTTGGCCGAAAGTATATAAGATGGCCAACTCATGAGGAAATAGTAGAAAGGGACAGAGAATTTCAGTATTTAGCTGATCTGCCAGGGGTAATTGATGCTGTGGATGGTTGCCATGTCAGTATTAAAGCCCCAGAAGCTGTACAGTCTGACTACCTGGACAGAACAATGAAACACAGTGTAAATCTAATGGCAGTTTGTACAGCTAGTAATAATAATAATAATAATAATAAAAATACATATATACAAGCAGGATTTCCAGGCTCTATTCATGACAGTAGAGTATTTAGGTCTACTAAACTTTTCAGTAAGATGGAAACTGATCCAAGACCATGGTTTCCTTCTGATAACCTGCATATTGTTGAAGACTCTGCATTTGCCCTGCACCAACACTTGATGGTGCCATTCAGAGACACAGGTAGCTTGACAGTAACTCAAATGACTGTCAAGAACAAGATCTGTTATTGAAAATGCATTTGCTTTGTTAAAGGGGAGATTCAGAAGACTGAAGTACATAGATGCAGATGTTGAAAGGATAGGGAATATAATAAAAGCATGCTGTGTGCTTCATAACATCACACTAGAATTTGCATATGAGGAACCATTGTTGGTGCAGGAAGAAGGCATTGCCCAGGTTAACGAGGCAGCCGACACAACAGCAGCACCAAATAGAGATCAAAATGTCAGTGGAGAGAGGAAGAGAATGTTCTTGGACTCACTTCTATAAAAAAAATATATATATATGTTTATATATTTATAAACAATATGTATGTATGTGTGTGTGTTTGATATGTAGAGTAATCTTTTATATGTAATCTATATGTTTTTTACATAAATGGTTTAAGTAGAAATGTGACCTATAACTATGTTTTGGATAATTCAGCAACTTTTCCACAATAAAAGTATTTTCAATTACTTAGAATATCAGTTCAGCCTATCCTCGACTGTCCAGGAAAATAAACCAACAAATACTTATTGAATATTTATTAAAACAAAGAGTTTATTTCCTTTAAAAAAATAGAATTTCTAATTTAGAAATTTAAACATATCTGTTTCATACACATATCACTAAAATAAAGGATAAGCTATTATATACTGTTTTTTTTTTCACTAAACTCTAATTGAAAGGTCTATAAACTTAAATTGGCAACATTTATGATAAGTCAAGATACCCAGTTCACGATTACATATTTCATTCTAAGTTGTATAAGAAAGTAAAGTAAAGAGAAGGGAAGTGAAGTGAAATGAGTTGTGCTGTGTTACTTGGGGAGCAAAGGGTAGCGAGCGAGGCTTGGAGGTCGGAGAGTGTCAGGGTCAGCGTTAACTAAGCACAACAAGACTTGTTTTCGAGCGTCGTTCGCTTTGGGTTGTGACGTCACACAACGTCATTACCCCATCTTGACGTCACAGTCCTCCCCACGAGTTAAGGCGGGTGCCTGCTGTGGAAATTTTCCTGGGGGAATTGTCACGCGGTAACCTTGAAAATCAGCTGGGCCGTGAATGAGCGTTGCCTCTTGCGCAGTCAAAATATTTCGTACAATGATTTTTCAAATGCCCAGTATTGAATACTCGCACACCGAACGCTAGTACTCCTATAGGGAGGGGTCATATCAGGGCTATGATTACATTTGGATATTGTCAAAGAAGGGGTCACACAGTGGACAGATGTTTTCTGTTCGAGGAAATATTAAAGGGAGTGCCAGGGACACGTGTAAAAGTAGAGTCAGTAATTTAATGCTTCAGGATTGAGAAAGTGGGTCATTTCGCGAGAAATTGTCCAGACCAAGGGAAGCCGAAAGAATTGTCAAAAGACTAGTTATTACGAGGGAGGTGCTAGTCCCTCCCGACGTCAATGATCGTAAAAAGATAGTAAAACTCCTGTCTCTGTGGGACAATGATCGAATGCTGTTATTTGATGCTTATCTTGGAGATAAGCGAGTTTCCGTATTGTTTAGGTAGTAGTCTAACAAATCTGTTCAAGTTCATCGGGGGGATGATTCATGCTTAAGTCATAAGGGTGAAGCCGATATCCTAAACATAGGAAAAATAAATACTTCGTTTATTTTTTGTAGTGGAAACCTGGGGTTTCCCTTGTCATGTGTTGATAGGAAATGATTTTGCGGACGTGCATAGAGTCGTATATATACATCATGGCCTACCACCTTGTCCATAGATGGGCAGGGTGTGAAGGTAGAACGTAGCAATAAAAGATCTATCGTTTCCATGGCAACCGTGGGTCTGAAGGGACGCTGTGGGACCAAGACGGGGAAAGCTGCAGGGGCCCCTGCAAAAGGCATCGGGAAATGTCTTTAAATTCCATATAAAAACGATGGAAATGGAATGTTAAAAAAATTGTAAAGTGAGAGGTTAGGGGAAGTCATACAATTAGCAGACATATCTCCTCACGAAACCACAAGTTAGAGGGTAGCAAGCATCAAAAGCTTTAGAAATAAGTCTTGCAGATTATTAGAAGTGGATAAGATTTTTGGACAAGGTTCAAGAAAACACGGGGTGCTGGTTGAATTAGTTTGAGATTTCCAAAAGGTGTTTAGTTTAGATGAAGACCCACTAAGTATTTCGAATTAATATTTTCATGAAATACGAAAAGGGGGTTTATAAGAAACTCTATCCCATTCCGCTGAATATAGAGATGAGATTAGAGCTCAGATTGGTTTTATGTTGAGGGATGGGATTATACAACCGTCACGTTCGCCCTTCCTGTGAAGAGAGATGGAGGCTTACGATTGTGTTTAGATTTCCGTGCTCTAAATGAGTGTATTATGGAAGGTCGATACCCTTGCCAAATATAAATTTTATTTTGCAAAGGTTAGGTAAGAGTCGTTTCTTCTCATGTCTAGACCTCAGACAGGGATATCACCAAATTCCCCTGACCCCCGGTAGTAGAGAAAAGACGGCCTTTTCCACTATGGATGGCAGGTATGAATTCATGAGGTTACCTTTTGGGTTGAAGGACGCACCGTCTGCTTTCCAGAGATATCATTAATCAGGTCCTATCTGGTCTGATCGGAGATGTGGGTTTTGTGTATTTAGATGATATTGTAGTGTTGGGAGACACATGGGAAACTCATTGTAATAATGTCCGACAGGTTTTAAGTCGCCTACAACAGAGTAACTTCTCCCTAAAACTTTCCAAATGTTTTTTTTTTAAAGTCTGAAGTTGAAATTCTAGGACATATAATTACCGAACAGGGCATTAAGCCACAGAATAAGAAGGTAGAAGCAATGAAGACGTATCCACAACCTATAGTACTGAAAGAGCTCCAGGCATTTCTCGGCGCGACAAATTATTATAGCAAATTCATCAAAGAATTTGCAGAGATGTCGCGCCCCTTGATCGACCTAACCAAAGGCTGTAAGAGTAAGGACGGAAAAACAAGACTGACGTGGACATCGGAAGCATTGGATGCGATTCACAAGTTGCGTACAGTACTATCTGAGGATATATTAAAATTCCCAGACTTCTCCCGTCCGTTTGTGTTGATTACAGACGCAAGCAAGACAGCGGTTGGGGGAGCTCTCCAACAGGAAGATGATAAGGGAGACCTTAGACCCTTATCCTATTTCAGTCGTCAACTGAAGGGTGCATAGTCAATAGATTTTTGTAAAAATCTATTTAATGGAGGACATTTCATATTTTTTTGTTAATTTGTGTAAAAATAGTTACTGTGATTGCGTTATTGAGTAATACAGTATAGTATTATTCTTCCGAAGCAGAATAGAAGAATATTGTAAAATACTATGATGTTTAGTAATGATTAAATATGATTTCCTATGACGCTTCTATAAAGCCCAGGTGAACCTATCCCAGTGATGTAGGGGTTAAGGCAGTGATTCCCAACCTTTACACCTTGGAGGAACCCCTGTAATAATTTTTCATATTCCAAGGAACCCCTATATATAGTATTCTAATTTATATATATTATTTTTACGAAAAGTGCTTGAGCAATATAATTCATATAAAATCTAATATTACATCAAATGAGAGTTCACACTAATAAGTCAGTAATGTTTTGACTTACCTTCAGTGTGACACTTGGGCTTGTTTCCCTCTGCGTATCTGTGAAATTCTTGGCCGAATTTTTGACTGACACACGCGCAGTTCTTCCTCGACAGACAGAAGACGATTTCTTGATTTGCTTTTAATGATGGTCAGGCATGAGAATGCTTGTTCACAGAGGTAAGAAGTTGAAAACTGGAGTAAAACATTCAGTGCTTTTACTGAGATGACAGGGTACTCTCGCTTTGCTGAAATCCAAAACTTGTCAAGGAGTACTTCATTAAATTTCATTTTCAAAATCCGATCGCACTGTAATTCACTCAGTTCTTCTTCTTCTTGCAGACTAAGTAGGTTGTCTGTACTTGGTGAGAACTCAGTGAAGGGGTTTCTCACCCAGTCATACATATCTGATGACAAGGAGAGGAAATACTTATGAAGCTTTTCTGACAGTGATCCCAAATGACTTGTAATTAATGGGATGACATATTCATATTTAGTCTGAGTTTGAACTTGAAGTAGGAGTGGAAACATTTCGACGTTTCCTCTTGAAAGGTGCTTTTTCCAAACAGAGAGTTTATTCTTAAATGCAAGAAGTTTGTCTGTGGAAGTCAGAATGTTTTCCTTTGCACCCTGCATGCTGGTGTTCAAGTTATTTAAATGCTGATAAATATCTGCTAAATATGCTAATTTCATTTGCCAGTTTGTAGATTCAAGACACTCACAGAAACTGGCTTTATTATTCTCTTTGAAGAAAAGCAGCAGTTCCTGTCGCAGCTCAAATACCCTTGACAAAACTTTACCTCTCGATAGCCATCGAGCCTCTGTGTGCAGGAGAAGCGTCACGTGGTCTTTTTGCATGTTTTCACACAACCTTGCAAACATGCGAGACTTCAGAGGGCGCTGCTTTATAAAGTTGACCATGTTCACAGTTATATCAAGAACTTGTTTTAAATCATTCCCAATACTTTTTGAAACCAGAACTTCTCGGTGGAGAAAACAGTGAGTTGTTATGACTTCAGAGTTTTTTTCTTTCACGCGTGATACAAAGCCTTGTACTGAACCAATCATTGAGGGAGCACCATCAGTGCAGATTCCAACGCACTGGTTCCATGACAAATTATAAGATTCCAGGTAAGAAGACAAGATGTTGAAAATGTCGTGGCCTTTGGTAGTTTCTGGCAGTTCTTTACAGCATAATTTTTTTCCATTATTTCACCTTCATCTTCAAATCGTATAAATGCCAGCAGCTGAGCTTTACCAGTTATATCAGTTGTCTCATCTACTTGGAGAGCAAAGTTGTTATTCTGCAGTATTTCTGACAAAATACCAGAAATATTGTTGGACAGGTCATCCACACGCCTACTAATTGTATTATCAGAAACAGGAACCTTGCTTACTTCACATTCAGCTTCTTCACCTAGCATTGTTCTCACAATTATTTTACAAGCAGGCATTATTAGACTTTCTGCGATAGTGTGACTTTTCATTTTCTTGGCAACTAGCTCAGCCACTAAATAGCTTGCTTCTTGGGCCTTATCACTGATGGTTACCTTCCTTTCAACAACTTTTCTTTGTTTCTGCTGTGAATCCAAGAGTCTTCGAAAATAATCCACGGTTTTGCTTGACAAGTGGCTGTGATTAGTACTGAAGTGTCGCTTTAACTTGGCTGGGACCATAGCTGTGTTAGCGAGCTTTTTTCCACAAACAATACACAAGGGAAGTGGACACTTTTCTTCTCCAGTCCCTGTAAAGCCAATGGCCAGATAACTGTCATTGTAAAGGCGATTTTTTTTAACATCGCTCACTTTTCCTTTACTCGTACTTGGCTGTGGTATTTGTGACTCATCGTCACTGTCCTCCTCTCCACTGCCATGCTTTCTTTTCAAATATTTCAACATGCCGCAGTCTTCTAAATCAGTATCAAACTAATATTAACTGGCGAGATTAATTAACACAACGTTTCACTCGGTTGCGCTGCTCAAAACTGACTGAAGGAAGAGGTGTGAACGGCTGGGCTGGGGGTCGTGACACGTATGATACTCGTACCGGGTTGCGTCACCCTCCTACCGACCCGTCACCAAACTAGCGGAGTAGGAATGAAGGGCGTATCCCGCACCGGTAATAACACTTTTTTTCCCCCTTAACTCTATGCATAGCATTTGCTCTCATTACTAGTAAATACATTGTACTGACTGACACGTACGAGTATGTTGGTGTCTGGAGACTGTTTGTGACGTGTTGTTGAGTAGGAGTTACGAATTATGAATTAAGATCACTGTCATATTGTAATAGCACATAATTATTTTACGGTTTCTCGCGGAACCCCTGGTGATAGTCGGCGGAACCCCAGGGTTCCGCGGAACCCCGGTTGGGAATCACTGGGTTAAGGCATCCTCCGGAGATAGGTTAAGCAAAACTGCTTCAAATGAATAATCATTTCATAGTTATTGATTAATATAAAGATCAATTCAATGAGGGCCATAGTCTCTTGATTTATGTTTTAAAATGCTTGATAAATATTGATTATTATTCATAATTTTTTGTAGCGCTTTTATGAAGCCCTGGTGAACCTTTCCCAGTGATATAGCTGTTAAGGCATTCTCCGGAGAGGGGATGAACTGAGCAGATGAAGATAATTGTGAAGTTCAAACGGTCATCGGTTAGTTGAGATGCTATCTTCATATTTGGACGAGTGCTGGGAAATTGAAATGCGTACTCTCCCTGTCAGATATACAAGCAAGCATCCTAAAGTGTCGTTCGTTGTGGCCCAGGTGAACTTTTCCCAGTGATGTAGTTTGTTATTCATCTTCCGATGAAAGGTTCACCTGGGCTGATAAAATGAATGAGATATACAATCAATCATCCTAACGCAGTTTCATGTCGTTGGTTGAAGCCCAGGTGAACCTTTCCCAGTGATGCAGTTTGTTATTCATCTTCCGAAGAAAGGTTCACCTGGGCTGTTTCAGGGAATGATGAAGAGAAGTGTGGTGTGCAAACGTTCATCTGTACTAGGTGAGATGTTATCATCAGATTGGGACGAGTGCTGGATCTAGTCATAGTAAATTGAAATCATGCACCAGAGACGCACTCTCCCAGTCTGAGGTAGACAAGTTAGCATCATAAAGCGGCTTCACGTCGTTCGTTGAAGCCCAGGTGAACCTTTCCCAGTGATGCAGTTTGTCATTCATCTTCCGAAGAAAGGTTCATCTGGGCTGATTAACAGAATACTGTAAAAACATTGCTGCATTCCCTACATTTTATACAAGAATGAAGGACTCAGATCATCCCCAAGGGCCCGTTTCGATTGAACATTACGGACTCGGGGCCTGAGTTCCCATATGTATACTAGAAATAGAATAACATTAAATTATCACTTGATTTATATGTCTAATGAATAATGAATAAGTCTCTTTATAGATGGGGATTACATAGTCAAACAACAACAAATAAATGTAAAGACTTCTGCTAGACTGTTTAACAGTTTGGTTATTACTCAGGCAAAGACTCGCCCAGCTGATCCCGAACACGACTCACACTGTTGCCCTATTTTGAAAGTTAACATTGTTATGGTAAAAATCAATTATATGGTAATAATACAATGATAACCAATAATGATAAAATTGATATGATAATGAACCTAAACTAATATTTTCGTTGAAAGAGTTAAATCATTTTGGTTGAAAGTATATAAGGAGTTGAATTATTTTGGTTGAAAGTTTATAATGAATTAAATAATTTTGGTAGAGAGTTCATAATGAGTTTAATAATTCTAGTTGAAGATATAAAACGAGTTAAGTATTGTGGTTGAAAATTAATAATGAGTTAAATATTTTGGTAGAAAGTTCATAATGAGTTAAATTATTTTGGTTTAAAGTTTATAATGAGTTAAATATTTTGGTTGAAAGTTCATAATGAGTTACATTATTTTGGTTGAATGTTCATAATGAGTTAAAATTTCGATTGAAAGTTCATAATGAGTTAAAATTTCGATTGAAAGTGCATGAGTTAAAATTTTGATTGAAAGTTCATGATTAGTATATATTGGTTGAATGTTTATAATGAGTTAAGAATTGCTGTATTCCTAAACGTCTACAGGACATTGAATACCACTAAATAATCAATTGATTTTTATGTCTAGTGAACAATCTATATATATATTTTTTATAGGACATTTCACAATTTTTTGATTTATTTAAAAATCGATTTAATGAAAGACATCTGACACTCAATTGATTTATGTTTAAATCAACAGTACCTTCGGTGTTCAGTAATGATTCTTTTTTTCTAATAATCTAAAAATCAATTTAAAGAAGAATATTTCACGATGTTTTGATGGAAAAATCTAAACTAAAGGACATTTTATGATTTATTTATATTTAGGTCAACAATAACTTTGATGCTCGATTGATTAATCTTCATCTTGAAATCGTGCACTAAAACGAACTCTTATCGTTGATCTGTGTATTAATCAAAATAAATTATGATGTTTGATTATTCTTCACAATCATTTCATTCGGTGAAGCCAATGTGAACCTTTCCCAGTGATGGAGTCCGAAGAAAGGTTCATCTAGACAGATTGAGAGTATTGAACTTTTCCCAGTGATGTAACTATCAAGGCATCCTCTAGACAAAGGTTAACCTGGGCTGATGGAGATAACTGAGAAGTACAGATGTTCATCGGTGCTAGGTGAGATGTTATAATCAGATTTGGACGAGTGCTGTATCTAGTCATGGGAAGTTGAGATCATGCACTAAAGACGCACTCTCCCAGTCTGAGATATACAAGGAAGCAAAGCGATTTCACGTCGTTCGCTGAAGCCCAGGTGAACCTTTCCCAGTGATGCAGTTTTGTGACCGGTGGTTGCCTTGATTTCTTTACATTTAACGTCATCGTCATAACAGTTTTACTGTCTATTTACAGAAGGATATTTCATTGTCTATTGAAGCCCGGGCGACCCTTTCCCAGTAATGTAGCTATTAAGGTATCCTCCGGAAAAAGGTTAACCTGGGCTGATGAAAATAACTGTGAATTACAAACATTACTGCATTGCCTACAATTTATACAAGAATGAAATACTCAGATCATCCCTTCTAGTCATAGGAAATTGAAATCATGCACATGAAAAGAAGTACTCTCCCAGTCAGAGAGATAGAAGAAGCATCTAAAGCGGCTTTACGTCGTTCCTTGAAGCCCAGGTGAACCTTTCCCAGTGATGCAGCGTCATTTATCTATGGCGCAGGGGGACGTCTGACGGTTCTTGTCACATAGGGAGCAGAGGCATTTATGCTGCTTTTTTATCACAATCTAGATATCCATCTAGATTTTGAGTCACGATATGATAGGGATAGGAAATGGTATATCATATAAAACTGCAATACACATTTTTAATCTCTCTAGGGTATACAAATTGTTTATGTTGTTTCTGATTGTACTGAAACAACACCGAGCTTTATCCTCTTTGAAATTTCTTTTACTCTCTTTCGCTCTTACTCTTCTCTTTCTAGTTCATCTTTGGTGAGGGTCACTGAAGGAAGATGACTTATTTTCCTTCGTTTTTCACCAAACTGTAGGGCATGTCTGACCAAACTTTTATACCAAATATATATATATATATATATATATATATATATATATATATATATAGAGAGAGAGAGAGAGAGAGAGAGAGAGAGAGAGTGTGTTTACGTTCCAGAACTTTTGTATGCCTATCGGGCTAGATAACGATTGTGTTAATGGCTACAGTCTTTATATCATATTTATATCTTAAGCAAGAATTCATTATTGCAAGATCAGATATACAAGGAAGCATCCTAAATTGGCATTATTTCGTTCGTTGAAACCCAGGTGAATACTTCCCAGTGATGCAGTTTGTTATTCATCCTCCGAAGAAAGGTTCATCGGGGCACTGTCTACAATTTATACAAGAATGAAAGACTTTTCGATTGATTAGTACAGACTACAAGCCCGAGTCCCCATACTGGAAGGGAAATAACATTACATGATGAGTTAATTTATATATCCAATGAATAATCTATAAATCTACTTATGGAAGGACATTTTATACTATATTGATTCATGTAAAATTATATTTATTAAAGGACCTTCCATACTCTGTTGATTCAGGTCTTACAGAACTATATTTCATAGTCTATAGATTTATGTAATATTCTATTTAATGATGGACATTTCATATTCTTTATGTTAATTTGTGTATAAATGAACAATAATTATAATTATTGAGTGGTACCGCAACATAATGTAAAAATCGATTCAATGAAGGCCAGTCATCCTGGGGTGATAAAATGAATGTAAATATTTGATAATATTCCAGTCTGAGATATACAATTAATCATCCTAAAGCGGTTTCAAGTCGTTGGTTGATGACCAGGTGAACCTTTCCCAGTGATGCAGTTTCTAATTCATCTTCCGAATAAAGGTTCATCTGGGCTGTTTCAGGGAACGATGACGTTCATCTGTACTAGGAAAAATTAAATCATGCACTAGAGACGCATTCTCCCAGTCTGAGATGGACACGTCGTTCATTGAAGCCCAGGTGAACCTTTCCCAG
>NW_028234423.1:7207233-7214733 GCF_977035675.1 Penaeus japonicus | reverse complement strand
GCAGCAATGTATTTACAGTATTCTGTTAATCAGCCCAGATGAATGTTTCTTCGGAAGATGAATAACAAACTGCATCACTGGGAAAGGGTCACCTGGGCTTCAACGAACGACATGAAGCCGCTTTATAAGGCTAACTTGTCTATCTCGGACTGGGAGAGTGCGTCTTTATTGCATGATTTCAATTTCCCATGACTAGATCCACCACTCGTCCCAATCTGTTGATGATAGCATCTCACCTAATACGGATGAACGTTTGCACATCATTCCCTGAAACAGCCCAGATGAACCTTTCTTCGGAAGATAAGTAACAAACTGCATCACTGGGAAAGGTTCACCTGGGCTTCAACCTGACTGATTGTTGGTAATTTTCAATCAATATTTACATAATTTTTATCAGCCCAGGAGGACCTTTTTTCGACAGATGAATAACAAACTACATCACTGGGTTAAATTCACCTGGGCTACAACGAACGACGCTTGCTTGTATATCTCTGATTGGGAGAGTGCGCATTTAGTGCATGCTTTCAATTTCCCATGACTAGATCCAGTATCTCAACTAACACCGATAAACGTTTGAACTTCACATTTATCTTCATCGGCCCAAGTTAACTTTCTCCGGAGGATGCCTTAATAGCTACATCACTGGGAAAGGTTCACCTGGGCTTCATAAAAGCGCTTCAGGAAATCATATCCTATCTCTGGGAAAAGATCACTTGGTCTTTATAGGAGCGTCCTAGGAAATCATGAAAATTATTACATTATTAAACATCATAGTATTTTACAATATTCTCTTATTCTACTTCGGAAGATGAACACCAAACTGTATCACTCAATAACTCATAACTATAAGGAAGAATAATCAATCATTATAATTATTGTCCAATTTATACACAAACTAACATCTAAATCTATAGACTATGAAATATCTTTCTGTAAGATCTAAATCAACAGAGTATGGAAGGTCCTTCATTAAATATAATTTTGAATAAATCAATATAGTATAAAACGTCTTTCCATAAATAGATTTATAGATTATTCATTGGATATATAAAGTAATTCCTCATATAATGTTATTTCCCTTCCAGTATGGGAACTCGGGCTTGTAGTCTGTACTAATCAATCAAAACGAGTCCTTCTTTCTTGTATAAATTGTAGGCAGTGCAAAAATGTTTGTACAGTATTCCCTTAATCAGCCCAGATGAACCTTTCGCCGGCATATGAATAACAAACTGTATCACTGGGAAAGGTTCACCTGGGCTTCAACGAACGACGTGAAGCCATTTTAGGATGCCTGATTGTATATCTCAGACTGGGATATTACAGAAATTTCTTCGGAGGATGGATAACAAACTGCATCACTGGGAAAGGTTCACTTGGGATTCAACGAACGAAATAAAGCCGATTTAGGATGCTGTCTAAATCGGCTTGTATATTTCATATATATCTTGCAATAATTAATTTTTGATGACGATATGAATATGATATTAAGAGTGTTGTTATAAATACAATCGTTATCTATCCCCATAGGAACAGATATTCATACAAAAGAATTTCTGGAACGTAAACAAATAATAATACACACACACACACACATATTTGTGACCCTCACACAAGATGAAATAGAAAAAGAAAGGGAAGATGGAAAGAGAGTAAAATAAATTTCAAATAGGATAAAGCTCGCTGTTGTTTCAGGACAATCAGTCCTTAAAGGATTTATATACTCAAGGAGGATTAAGAATATATACTGCAGCTTTCTGTGATATACCATTTCCTATCTCTACGACATAATGATGATTCTTTTTCTAATGAATTATCTAAAAATCTTCTTATAGAAGGATATTTCACGCTGTTTTGATTTATGTAAAAATCTATACTAAAGGACAATTTATGATTGATTGATGTCTACAATAATTTTGATGTTCGATTGATTAGTCTTTAAATTAAAATTATGCACTTGAGACGAACTCTTTACGTTGATCTGTGTATATATCAATAATGTTTGATTATTCTCCACAATCATATCATTCGGTGAAGCTCAAGTGAGCCCAGTGATGTAGCTATTAATGCATCCTCCGTAGAAAGTTTAACCTGAGCTAATAAAGATAATTAAGAAGTACAAACGTTCATCGGTACTAAGTGAGATGCTATCATCAGATTTAGACGAGTGCTGTATCTAGTCATGGGAAATTGAAATCATGCACTAAAGACGCACTCTCCCAGTCTAAGATATACAAGGAAACATCCTAAATCGGCTTCACATTGTTCGTGGAAGCCCAGGTGAACCCTTCCCGGTGATGCAGTTTGCTATTCATCTTCCGAAGAAAGGTTCATCTGGGCTGATTCAGAGAAGTGTGAAGTACAAACGTTTATCGGTACTAGGTGAGATGCTATCATCAGATTTGGACGCGTACTATATCTAGTCAAGGAAAATTGAAATCATGCACTAAAAACGCACTCTCTCAGTCTGATATATACAAGGAAGCATCCTAAAGCGACTTTACCTCGTTCGTTAAAGCCCAGGTGAACCTCTCCCAGTGATGCAGTTTGTTATTCATCTTCCAAAGAAAGGTTCAGCTGGGCTTATAAAGAAAATATTGTAAATGTTTGATAATATCCCAGTCTGACATATACAATCAGGCATTATAAAGCGGGTCCTTGTCGTTCGTTGAAGCCCAGGTGAACCTTTCCCAGTGATGCAGTTAGATATTCATCTTCTGAAAAAGGTTCATTTCGGCTGGTTAAGGGAATACTGTACAAACATTTCTGCATTGGCCATACTTCATACAAAAATGAAAGACTCAGATCATCCCTAATTGCCCTATTACCGACTCGAAGCCTGAGTTCCCATACAACTACTGGAAATAGAATATCATTACATAATCAATTAAGTTATATATGTAATAAATAATCAATAAGTCCTTTTATAGAAATTTTATCCATTTTATTTAAAGAGTATATGGGGAGATGTGATCGAAGTTACTAATATTGCCGAATGCAACTCTTGCAGCAAAAGTTTTGTTGTCGCTGTGCTTTCTGCATTAGTGTTTTGTTAGTTGAACCCCAAACATTTAACATTTTAAACTGAATTGCTTGGTTTAACCTGGCAGCCTTCGAATGTCAAAATACCCTCTTGCTTGAATAAGTATGGAGTGTTTTTTATTAATGCGTCATTGAGTCACTACGAAAGAATTGTGAATCATTGGCGTATTGGATTAGATGGTAGTTATGGATTATGGTTCATAAATCATTAATGGAAATTATGAAGAGGATCGGGCCTAATATGATCCTTTTGAAACACCAAAATAGACTGATTGTTGTGATGATATATTCCCTTTAATTTTTACCGATTGGGTTCTTGTATCAAACCAATGGGTATCAATTCTATGACTTCTTAATTTGATATGAAAAAAATGTGGTTGCCTGTCAAAAAAAATAGAAATACCGCACAAAGCGAATATGTTTACTTTATTATTGTCCACGTTGTTATAAAATTGGACAGTAATCAGTGGATGGGTTATTATTAAATCCATGTTGTGTTTTATTTAATAGGTTATTGGTCTCCAGAAAATCCATCAATTGATTTGCTACTGATTTTACAAGAACCTTAGATAGTACTGGGAGTATTGTGATGGGACAGTCATTATTCATGTCGTCATATCTCCAGACTTGTAAATTGGTATTATAATTCCTTGTTTCCAAAACGATGGGAAACATCAATGACCAGAGAGATGTAAATGATGACCGTTATATAAAATGCGATTGTGAGTAGACTATCCTTAATAGAGCGCATAACAATATCACCTGTTCACACTGTATTTGTTTCATGGGGTTGTTTTATTATTAGAATAATAGTTTCTATGTCCACTGGTTGCGGTCTACACATCAGATATGAGCTTTGCCCGATCTGTGTTTTGATGTGATGTGGAAAGCAATTGTTTGTTGTCCATAAGTTATTTTTCCAGTTTGTGAATTTATTCAAATGCCCTGTGTTCTGTGTAGATTGTGCAATTATCTACCTATAGTTTTAACAATTTCTGTGTTTTACTAGTGTTGTTTTTATGCTTAGCGAATTTATTTCTGAAGAAATTAGTCTGCCAATTGAATTAATTATTCAACATTTTTTTGCTTTATAAATTCCCGAAGGGCGTGCTCATAAAAGTTTCGCTTGAGCGGTTGTTGGACATCATTTCTATCGGCAATGACTCTCGTGATGTCGACATTGATCACAATCTAGATATGCATCTGATAGGGATAGGAAATGGTATATCATAAAAAGCTGCAGTATATATTCTTAATCTTTCTAGAGTATATAAACTTTTAATGACTGATTGTCCTGAAACAACACCGAGCTGTACCTCTTTGATTGTTGTTTTTTTTTTTTTTTTTTTTTTTTACTCTCTTTCCCTCTTCCCCTTCTCTTTCTAGTTCATCTTTGGTGAGGGTCACTGAGGGAAGATGCCTTATTTTCCTTCGTTTTCCACCAAACTCTAAGACGTCTCTGACCAACCTTATTTTTAATAAGTAAACAATATATTTATATATATATATATATATATATATATATATATATATATATATATATATATATATATATATATATATATATATATATATATATGTATGCATGTATGTATATGTATGTATGTATATGTATGTATGTATGTATATATATCTATGTATATATATGTATGTATATGTATGTATATATATATATATATATATTCTTGCTTACGATAAAAATATGATATGAAGACTGTAGCTATTAACACAATCGTTATCTATCCCGATATGAACTGATATTCATACAAAAGCTCTAATATTTTCTGGAACGTAAACAAATAATAATATGACATATCTATCTATCTATCTATCTATCTATATATATATATATATATATGTATATATATATATATATATGAATATATATATATAAATATATATATATCAATTGTTAATTAGATTATTATATAGATTATTAATTAGAATAAAGAATCATTACTAAACACCAAAGGTATTGTTGATTTATACATAAATCAATTGAGTATGAAATGTCCTTCATTAAATCGATTTTTAAATAAATAGAGAAATTGTGAAATGTCCTTCTACAAATATATATATATATATATATATATATATATATATATATATATATATATATATATATATATATATAGAGAGAGAGAGAGAGAGAGAGAGAGAGAGAGAGAAAGAGAGAGAGAGATTGTTCATTAGACATATAAATCAGTTGATTATTTAATGTTATTCAATGTCCTGTAGACGTTTAGGAATCCAGCAATGCTTAACCCATTATAAACATCTCAACCAATATATACTAATCATGAACTTTCAATCGAAATATTTAATTAATTATGGACTTTCAACCAAAATACTTAACTCGTTATATACTTTCAATCAAAATTATTTAACTTATTATGATCTTTCAACCAAAATAATTTACCTGTTTATGAACTTTCAACCAAAATTATTTAACTCGTTATGAACTTTCAACCAAAATTATTGAACTCATTATGACCATTCAACGAAAATATTAGTTTAGGTTTAGTATTAACTCGATTTTATCATTTTATTATTGGTTATCATTGTATTATTACCATGTAATTGATATTTACATTAACAATGTTAACTTTCAAAATAGGGCAACAGTGTGAGTCGTGTACGGGATCAGCTGGGCGAGTCTTTGCCTGAGTAATAACCAAACTGTTAAACAGTCTAGCAGAAGTCTTTCCATTTATTTTTTGTTCTTGACTATGTAATCCCCATCTATAAATACACTTATTAATTATTCATTAAATATATAAATCAACTGATAATGTAATGTTATTCTATTTCTAGTATACATGTGGGAACTCAGGGTCCGAGTCGAAACGGGCCCTTGGGGATGATCAGATTTTAACAGTATTCAGTTAATGAACCCAGATGTACCTTTTTTCGGATGATGAATACCAAATTGCATCACTGGGAAAGGTTCACCTGGGTTTCAACGAACGACGTGAAGCCGCTTTATGATGCTAACTTGTCTATCTCAGACTGGGAAAATGCGTCTTTAGTGCATGATTTCAATTTCCCATGACTAGATCCAGCACTCGTCCCAATCTGATGATAGCATCTCACCTAGTACAGATGAACGTTTGCACACCACACTTCTCTTCATCATTCCCTGAAACAGCCCAGATGAACCTTTCTTCGGAAGATGAATAACAAATTGCATCACTGGGAAAA
Organism: Penaeus japonicus; assembly: GCF_977035675.1. Lineage (NCBI taxonomy): Eukaryota > Metazoa > Arthropoda > Malacostraca > Decapoda > Penaeidae > Penaeus > Penaeus japonicus. The sequence continues at coordinate 7,208,493 of NW_028234423.1, read as the reverse complement.
GTTCACCTGGTCTACAACGATATCAAACAGCTTTAGGATGTCTGATTGTATATCTCAGGCTAGAATATTATTAAATACTTACATTAATTTTCTCAGCCCAGATTAACCTTTCTTCGGAAGATGAATAACAAACTACATCACCGGGAAGGGTTCACCTGGGCTTCAACGAAAAACGTGAAGCCGGTTTAGGATGTTTTTTGTATATCTTAGACTGGGAGAGTGCGTCTTTAGTACATGATTTCAATTTCCCATGACTAGATAAAGCACTCGTCCAAATCTGATGATAGCATCTCACCTAGTACCGATGAAGCTTTGTACTTCACAATTATCTTCATCAGCCTTGATAGCTAAATAACTGGGAAAGGTTCACCTGGGCTTCATAAAATCGTTACAAGAGATCATGGACAATAGTTTATCATTATCAGACAGCATTGTTTTTACGATATACTCTTAATCTGCCCAGATGAACCTTTCTTCAGATTATTCATTGGAAGATTCAATATTAAACATCAAGTTTATTATAGATTTATGTTCAAATCAATTTAGATGAAAGGTCCTATAAAATTGCAGAAAGCACAACTACTACAAAAAATAAATGGCAACATAGATGCCTCTGCTCCTTATGTGACAAGAACCGTCAGACGTCGCCATGCTCCATAGATAATTGACGACATTTATAGTAATGATTCTTTTTCTAATTAATTATCTATTTTTTTATAGAAGGATATTTCACAGTGTTTTGATTTATGTAAATATCTATACTAAAGGACATTTCATGATTTGTTTATTTTTAAGGCAACAATAATTTTGATGTTTCATTGATTATTCTTCAAATTGAAATAATGCCTAAAGACTAAAAACTCTTTACGTTGATCTGTGTATAAATCAAAATCAACTATGATGTTTGATTATTATTCACAATCATGTCATTCGGTGAAGCTGAAGTGAACCTTTCCCAGTGATGCAATCTGTAATTTATTCTCCGAAGAAAGGTTCAGATTGAGAGTATATTGTAAAAATGATGTTTGAAAATGATTGTTCATTGTTCATGATTTCTTGGTACGATTTAATGAAGCCCAGGCAAACCTTTCCCAGTGATGTAGCTATTAATGCATCCTCCGTAGAAAGATTAACCTGGGCTCATGAAGATAATTGAGAAGCACAAACGTTCATCTGTACTAGGTGAGATGCTATCATCAGATTTGGACGAGTGCTATATCTAGTCATGGGAAATTAAAATCATGTACTAAAGATACGCTC
>NW_028234423.1:7194733-7199733 GCF_977035675.1 Penaeus japonicus | reverse complement strand
AAAATACTTAACTCGTTTTACATCTTCAACCAGAATTATTAAACTCATTATTAACTCTCTACCAAAATTATTTAATTCATTATAAACTTTCAACCAAAATAATTCAACTCATTATGAACTTTCAACCTAAATTATTTAATTCTTTATGAGCTTTCAACGAAAATATTAGTTTAGGTTCATTATCATATCAATTTTATCATTATTGGTTATCATTGTATTATTACCATGTAATTACTTTTTACATTAACAATGATAACTTTCAAAATAGGGCAACAGTGTGAGTCGTGTTCGGGATCAGCTGGGCGAGTCCTCGCCTGAGTAATAACCAAACTATTAAACAATCTAGCAGAAGTCTTTACATTTATTTGTTGTTGTTACCTATGTAATCCCCATCTATAAAGATACATTCATTATTCATTAGACATATAAATCAAGTGATAATTTAATGTTTTTCTATTTCTAGTATACATATGGGAACTCAGGCTCCGAGTCGGTAATGTTCAATCGAAACGGGTCCTTGGGGATGATCTGAGTCCTTCATTCTTGTATAAAATGTAGGGAATGCAGCAATGTTTTTACAGTATTCTGATAATCAGCCCAGATGAACCTTTCTTCGGAAGATGAATGACAAACTGCATCACTGGGAAAGGTTCACCTGGGCTTCAACGAACGACTTGAAGCCACCGTAGGATGCTTGATTGTATATCTCCCATAGGATAATTTCAGTTATTTTCTCTTTATAAGCCTAGATGAACCTTTCTTCGGGAGATGAATGACAAACTGCATCACTGGGAAAGGTTCACCTGGGCTTCAACGAACGACGTGAAGCTGCTTTATGATGCTAACTTGTCTACCTCAGACTGGGAGAGTGCGTCTCTGGTGCATGATTTCAATTTCCCATGACTAGATCCAGCACTCGTCCCAATATGTTGATAGCATCTCACCTGATGAAAGTTTGCACACTACACTTCTCTTCATCATTCCCTGAAACAGCCCAGATGAACTTTTCAACCGAAGATGAATAACAAATTGCATCACTGGGAAAGGTTCATCTGGGCTTCAACCAACGACATCAAACCGCTTTAGGATGACTGATTGTATATCTCATTCATTTTATCAGCCCAGGTGAACCTTTCATCGGAAGATGAATAACAAACTACATCACTGGGAAAAGTTCACCTGGGCCACAACTAACGACACTTTAGGATGCTTGCTTGTATATCTGACAGGGAGAGTACGCATTTCAATTTCCCAGCACTCGTCCAAATATGAAGATAGCATCTCAACTAACCGATGACCGTTTGAACTTCACAATTATCTTCATCTGCTCAGTTCATCCCCTCTCCGGAGAATGCCTTAACAGCTATATCACTGGGAAAGGTTCACCAGGGCTTCATAAAAGCGCTACAAGAAATTATGAATAATAATCAATATTTATCAAGCATTTCAAAACATAAATCAAGTGACTATGGCCCTCATTGAATTGATTTTTATATTAATCAATAACTATGAAATGATTATTCATTTGAAGCAGTTTTGCTTAACCTATCTCCGGAGGATGCCTTAACCCCTACATCACTGGGATAGGTTCACCTAGGCTTTATAGAAGCGTCATAGGAAATCATATTTAATCATTACTAAACATCATAGTATTTTACAATATTCTCTTATTCTGCTTCGGAAGAATAACACTAAACTGTATTACTCAATAACTCAATCACTGTAATTATTTTTACACACAAAAAAAAATGTCCTCCATTAAATAGATTTTTACATAAATCTATTGACTATGAAATATCCTATAAATCAACAGATTATGGAAGGTCCTTCATTAATTTTACATATATCACTGTAGTATAAAACGTCCTTCCATAAATAGGTTTATAGATTATTCATTGGATATATAAACTAATTCATCATGTCCTGTTATTTCCCTTCCAGTATGGGAACTCGGGCTTGTAGTCTATACTAATCAGTCAAAACGAGTCCTTCATTCTTGCATAAATTGCAGGCAGTGCAAAAATGTTTATACAGTATTCCCTGAATCAGCCCTGATGAACCTTTCGTCGGAAGATGAATATCTAACTGCATCACTGGGAAATATTCATCTGGGCTTCAACGAACGAAATAAAGCCGCTTTATCATGCTTCCTTGTATATCTGATCTTGCAATAATGAGCTCTTGCTTACGATATAAACACATTTGTTATCTATCCCGATTTGAGCTGATACTCCTACAAAAATTCGAATATTTTCTTGAACGTAAACAAATAATAATGTGGCATTTATATATGTATATATATATATATATATATATATATATATATATATATATATATATATATATATATATATATATATATATATATATATGTGTGTGTGTGTGTGTGTGTGTGTGTGTGTGTGTGTGTGTGTGTGTGTGTGTATTGTTGTCTGATTAAAAAGGTTGGTCAGACACGCCTTAGAGTTTGGTGGAAAACAAAGGAAAATAAGTAATCTACGCTCAGTGACCCTCAACAAAGATGAAGTAGAAAGAGAAGACGTCCCCCTGCTCCATAGATAAATGACGTTACATCAATGGGAAAGGTTCACCTGGGCTTCAACGAACGACGTGAAGCCGCTTTAGATGCTTCTTCTATCTCTCAGACTGAGAAAGTGCGTCTTTCCATGTGCAAAATTTTGAATTTCCTGACTAGATCAACCCACACGTACCAGAGCTTACCGGACAGTAATGGGCAATCGAAACGAAAGGGATGATCTGAGTATTTCATTCTTGTATAAATTGTTTGTACTTCAGTTATTTTCATCATAAATAGATTTTTAGATTAGTAATTAGAAAAAAGAATCATTACTGAAAACCAAAGGTACTGTTGATTTAAATATAAATCAATTGAGTATCAAATGTCTTTCATTAAATCGATTTTTAAATAAATCAAGAAATTGTGAAATGTCCTTCTATAAAAATATATAGAGATTGTTCACTAGACATATAAGTCAATTGATTATTTAATGGTATTCAATGTTCTGTAGACGTTTAGGAATACAGCAATGCTTAACTCATTATGAACTTTCAACCAAAATATTTAACTCATTATGAACTTTCAACCAAAATATTTAACTCATTATGAACTTTCAACCAAAATATTTAACTCATTATGAACTTTCAACCAAAATATTTAACTCATTATGAACTTTCAACCAAAATATTTAACTCATTATGAACTTTCAACCAAAATAATTCAACTCATTATGAACTTTCAACCAAAATAATTCAACTCATTATGAACTTTCAACCAAAATAATTTAACTCATTATGAACTTTCAACCAAAATAATCTAACTCATTATGAACTTTCAACCAAAATATTTAACTCATTATGAACTTTCAACCAAAATATTTAACTCATTATGAACTTTCAACCAAAATAATTTAACTCATGAACTTTCAACCAAAAAATTTAACTCATTATGAACCTTCAACCAAAAAATTTAACTCATTATGAACCTTCAACCAAAAAATTTAACTCATTATGAACCTTCAACCAAAAAATTTAACTCATTATAAACTTTAAAACAAAATAATCTACACCATTATTAACTTTCAACCAAAATATTTAACTTATTATAAACTTTATACCAAAATAATCTAACTCATGATTAACTTTCAACCAAAATACTTAACTCGTTATATATATTCAACCAGAATTATTGAACTCATTATGAACTTCCTTGTATGTCTGAGACATACAAGAAAGCATCCTGAAGCGGCTTCACGTCGTTCGTTCAAGCTCAGGTGAACCTTTCCCAGTGATGCAGTTTGTTATCCATCTTCCGAAGTAAGGTTCATCTGGGCTGGTTAAGGGAATACTGTACAAACATTTCTGCATTGGCCACAATTTATACAGGAATGAAGGACTCAGATCATCCCTAAGGGCCCTATTACCGACTCGAAGCCCGAGTTCCTATACTTCTACTGGATATAGAATATTACATAATCATTTAAGTTATATATCTAATAAATAATCAATAAGTCTATCAATAGAATACAACTATTGCAGCAAAGTTTTGTAGTCGTTGTGCTTTCTGCATTTTTTTTTTTTTTTTTTTAGCTCCAAACATGTTAGCAAAAATTAATGATACTCAGGGTTAGAGTTTGAACAACCGCAATTCTTGTTTCAGTAGGGATTTCAGTAGGGATATATTAGTGTTCCCATAACCATGAGTATCTATGTATAAATCAAAATCAATTATTCTTCACAATCATGTAATCTAAAGGATATTTCCCGATGTTTTGAATTATGTAAAAATCTATACTAAAGGACATTTTATGACTGATTGCTTATTGCTCATGATTTCTCGAAACGGTTTAATGGAGCCCAGGTGAACCTTTCCCAGTGATATAGCTATTAATGCATCCTCCGTAGAAAGGTTAACCTGGGCCGATGAAGATAATTGAGAAGCACAAACGTTCATCGGTACTATCATCAGATTTGGACGAGTGCTGGGAAGGATAACTCAGGTTGATTAAGATAACAGTGAAGTACAAACATTCATCGGTACTAGGTGAGATGTTATCATCAGATTTGGACGAGTGCTATATCTAGTCATGGGAAATTGAAATCATGCACTAAAGACGCACTCTCCCAGTCTGAGACATACAAGGTAGCACTCTAAAGCCGCTTCAAGTTCGTTGAAGCCCAGGTGAACATTTCCCAGTGATGCAGTTTGTTATTCATTTTTCGAAGAAAGGTTCATCTGGGCTGATTAAGGGAATATTGTACAAACATTTCTGCATTGACTACAATTTATACAATGAAGGACTCAGATCATCCCTAAGTGCCCTATTACCGACTCGAAGCCCAAGTTCCCATACTTCTACTGGAAATAGAATAGCATTATATAATCAGTTAAGTTATATATCTAATAAATAATCAGCAAGTCTATTTATAGAAAATTTATCTTTTTTATTTAAAGATTATATAGGGTGATTTGATCGAACTTA
>NW_028234423.1:7159733-7164733 GCF_977035675.1 Penaeus japonicus | reverse complement strand
TCTGCCAGGGAGGTTGGCTTGATACACAGGGCCGCTAACAGCAAACGAAATCCAGAGTTTCGAGGTTACCCGCCATTACAGAGTGATCAAACGACCCCTTTTATCTCGGTTCATGTAACTTTTCCTTTCTTTTCTTTTTAGTTTGCTCTTGTCCTTGCTTTTCTCTCTCCCATTCGCGGCTTTTATTTTATTTTTCTTTCTGATATTTCTCTTACCATTTTACTCTTAGAAATAACGTTATATATAGAAAAAACGGTTTATTTTTTAATGGAATTACCATAACACGCTACAATAATCAGATTGATTTACGTTTTTTGGAAACACTATCCTTTTATTTTGCATGACTTGTTTTATGTTACTGCTGTTCTCTCTTGGAATTTAAATGTTCCCAGCTGCATGACTTAAAGTTAACTAACGGTTTTCCTATTGTGTGTTTATTTTTTTGTTCTTTTATTTTCCTATTCTTGAATCTTTTTGTTTATCTCTTTCTTTATCTATCTATCTGTCTATTTATCTACTTATTGCTATCATTATTTTTATCAGTATCATTATTATTGACATAATTTTCATTATTATTATCATTATCAATATTATTATCATTACTGTCACTGTTTTGTGTGTGAATGTGTCAGTGTCTGTGTGTGTGTGTCAGTGTGTATGTGCGTGTGTGTGTGTTTTTGTGTGTGTGTGTGTGTGCATGTGTGTCTGTGTATACCAAGTTATGATGTCTCCATCTGCCTTTAAAGGTGACGAGAGCACTAGAGCCCTATGGATTATGCAGAATTATCATTCAAATAAGTCTTACGTGACTTAGTTCTATAATCATCCTGTTTATGAAATAACTTTTCTAATGAATGTTTTCAAACGCATTCCGAACTATAATTGCCTTCTTTTCCATACTGTGCATACTATTAGCAATGGCAACAGTGTTGATAAAACGTAGAAGTGAGTAGTAAGAATACTAGTAATGGTGATGATAAAAGCGGTAATGATAATTATGATATTTTTGATCATACTGATGATGATAATGCAGATGATAATAGGAGTGATGATAATAGTATTGATAACATTGATGATAATGATATGGATGATAATAATGCTAATATTAATTATGATAATAACAATATCAATGTTATTATCACTTCTGCTACTACTTCTAGTAATAATGAAGATTACAAAAAACATTGATAATGATAAAAATAATAAGGATGATAATAATGCTAATAATGATAACAATAACAATAATGATTATAATGATTCTGCTACTGTTAATGATACTGTTTACGGTGATAATAGTAATATAAATGATATTAAAAATAATGATAATAACTAATCAATAAAGATGGCCATGATAGTGATACTACTACTACTTCCACATCTACCTGTAATAATGATGGTAATGATGATAATAATAACAATGATAATGATAATGATAATGATAGTATCCAATAGTAATAATGATAAGGTAGATGGTAATAGTAATGATAATGATAATGATAATTGACAATAATACAAATAATATTAATGATACTATTGAGGATGATTATGATCATAATAATAATATTGATAATGGTGATAACAAAAAACACTAATAATAACAATAATTATGATGATGATGACGAGAAAAAAATGATGATAATGATAATGATTCTACAGAGACTAATAATAATGATTCTCACGATAGAAACAATAAACCCTCCACTCCCTAAAAACAAACAAACAAACAAATAACTAAACAAAGAAGAAACAAAACACACAACTAAAAACAGAAATATAACTGTTGAAGAAATTCTGTTCCGCTGATGTTGCTACGGATAATGCAATCAGGATGCAACGAATAAGGATTCCAGTAGGACATTCAGCGGATGAAATGGAAATTACAGGCTGGCAATTGCACAATCACCATCGTCATAATCTTAATCCTTTTTATTGGAACTCTTCTTATCCTTCATTGTTTATATCATTATCAGTACTATTTGTATGATTATTAATAATTCGTTTGTTTATATTCAGTGTTTTTTTTTTTTTTTAATCACCATTCACTTTGTATAAATCATTATTGATATTGTAAATATCATCACTATATTGATACTACCATCATCAAATATATCATTTTCTATTAATGTGATTATTTCCATCATTATTATCATTGCTGCTGGATATGCCATTATCATAATCCTTTTCATTATAGTTCCTATTTTCATGTTGATATTACCTCATCATAACTGTTGAAATTATTATTGTTGTTGTTATTGCCTGTTGTAACCATCATTTTAGGTGTTATTTATACTTTTATCCTTTATATTATCACCATTACGGTTACACAAATATAGTTTGAAATCAAGAAGAAAATATAAAAAAAAGAAAATAGAATACGACTTGAATTCGAATAGTCTATTTCCAAAATCATGTATTTCATTGCCATTATTATGGTTCGTATGTTTTTTCCTTCTCTTGTTAATTATTGTTTCCCTTGGTTGCTATCATCGGTTGCTAGGATTTATTGCAAACTTGTTGCAAAACAGCTGTTGGAAAGAATTCGTTGCAAGGTTTTTTTTTCTCTTATGATTCTGTATCTATTTTTTTGTTTTTGTTTTTGTGATCATATTTCGAGAAGCGGGTACGAGAATATTCACTTGGTCGTCCTATCTCTGTCTCTTTCTTTCACTCACTCATTCTAACTGTCTCTGTTTCTGTCTCTTTCTATCTATCTGTCTCTGCTTCTGTCTCGCACTCTCTCTCTATCTCTCTTCCTCCCTTCCTCCTATCTCTCTCTCTCTCTCTCTCTCTCTCTTTCTCCCCCCCCCCCCCCCCCCCCCCCCCCCCCCCCCCCCCCCCCCCCTCTCTCTCTCTCTTTCTTTCTCTTTCTCTCTCTTTCTTTCTTTTTTTCTCTCTCTCTCTCTCTCTCTCTCTCTCTCTCTCTCTCTCTCTCTCTCTCTCTCTCCCCCCCTCTCTCTCTCTCTCTCTCTCTCTCTCTCTCTCTCTCTCTCTCTTTCTCCCCCCCTCCCCCCCCTCTCTCTCTCCCTCCCTCTCTCGCCCTCGCTCTCTGTCGATTTCTTGCCTTCTGCTTATCATTTCCTCTCTCCTATCTCCTTCCCCCTCACCCTTCACTCTCCACACGCACACAATAATGACAAAACATGCAATCTTTTCTCTTTCATTTTGATTTGATATTTCCTTCATCCAAAACACGTAGTGAGAGAGCACTGCTTGATGAATATTATTACTTTCATCACTATTGATATTTTGATGTTCTCCCTCTCTCTCTCTCTCTCTCAATCTCTCTCTCTCTCTCTCTCTCTCTCTCTCTCTCTCTCTCTCTCTCTCTCTCTTCTTCCCCTCCTATCGTCTCTCTCCCTCTTCCTCTCTCTCCCTCTCCCTCTCTGCTTCTTCTCTCTCTTATTTCTCTTCCTCTTTCTCTCTCATCCCACTTTCTCTTCTCTCTCTTCCTCTCGCATTCCACCGTCTATTCTTTATCCTCTCTCTCTCTCTCTGGTTCCACCTCCTCTTCTCCCTCTTTCTTTCTCTTCCTCTCTTTTTCTACCCTCTATCCTCTTTCTTGCCCTCTCTTCCTATCCTGAATCTCTTCCTGTCTGCATTCAACACCTCTTTTTCTCTCCCCTCCTCTCTCTTTCCCTCTTTTCCTCTCCCTTTCTCCTTCTACCTCCTATCCTCTCTCTTCCTCTTCTCTCTCTCCTTCTACTTTCTATCCTCTCTCTTCCTCTTCTCTCTCTCCTTCTACCTCCCATTCTTTCTCTTCCCATCTCTTCCTCTCCCTCTCTGCTTTTACCCCCTATCCTCTCTCTTCCCCTCTCTCCTTCTACTTCCTATTCTCTCTCTTCCTCTTCCTTTCTCCTTCTACCTCTTCCTCTCTCTCTTTCCTTCTGTCTCCTATCCTCTCTCTTCCCCTCTCTTCCTCTCCCCCTCTCCTTCTACCTCCTACCCTGTCTCTTCCCCTCTCTTCCTCTTCCCCTCTTCTTCCACCTCCTCTCTCCTCCTCTTCCCCTCTTCTTCCACCTCCTCTCTCTTCCTCTTCCCCTCTTCTTCCACCTCCTCTCTCCTCCTCCCCTCTCTCCCTCTTCCCATCTCCTTCTACCTCCTATCCTCTCTCTTCCTCTTCCTCTCTCCTTCTACCTCCTATCCTCTCTCTTCCTCTTCCTCTCTCCTTCTACCTCCTACCCTCTCTCTTCCCTCTCTTCCTCTCTCTCTCTCCTTCTCCCTCCTATCCTCTCTCTCTCTCTCTCTTCCTCTCCCTCTCTCCTACCTTCTATTCTATCTCTTCCTCTTCCTCTCTCCCTCTACCTCCTATCCTCTCTCTTCCCCTTCCTCTCTCCTTTTACCTCCTATCCTCTCTCTTCCTCTTCCTCTCTCCTTCTACCTCCTACCCTCTCTCTTCCCTCTCTTCCTCTTCCTCTCTCCTTCTACCTCCTATCCTCTCTCTTCCTCTTCCTCTCTCCTTCTACCTCCTACCCTCTCTCTTCCCTCTCTTCCTCTCTCTCTCTCCTTCTCCCTCCTAACCTCTCTCTTCTCTCTCTCTTCCTCTCCCTCTCTCCTACCTTCTATTCTATCTCTTCCTCTTCCTCTCTCCCTCTACCTCCTATCCTGTCTCCTCCCCTCTCTCCTTCTACCTCCTACCCTCTCTCTTCCCTCTCTTCCTCTTCCTCTCTCCTTCTACCTCCTATTTCTCTCTCTTCCTCTTCCTCTCTCCTTCTACCTCCTATTTCTCTCTCTTCCTCTTCCTCTCTCCTTCTACCTCCTATTTCTCTCTCTTCCTCTTCCTCTCTCCTTCTACCTCCTATCCTCATTCTTCCTCTCTCTCTCCTTCTACCTCCTATCCTCATTCTTCCTCTCTCTCTCCTTCTACCTCCTATCCTCTCTCTTCCTCTCCCTCTCTCCTTCTACCTCCTATCCTCACTCCTTCTACCTCTTATCCTCTCTCTTCCTCTTCCTCTCTCCTTCATCCTCCTATCTTCTCTCTTCCTCTTCCTCTCTCCTTCTAC
>NW_028234423.1:7140953-7143453 GCF_977035675.1 Penaeus japonicus | reverse complement strand
CCAGCTGCATGACTTGAAGTTAACTAACGGTTTTCCTATTGTGTGTTTATTTTTTTGTTCTTTTATTTTCCTATTCTTGAATCTTTTTGTTTATCTCTTTCTTTATCTATCTATCTATCTATTTATCTACTTATTGCTATCATTATTTTTATCAGTATCATTATCCTTGTCATCATTGTCATTTTTATTATCATTATCAATATCACTATCATCATTGTCACTGTTTTGTGTGTGAATGTGAGTGTGTGTGTGTGTGTTTGTCTGTGTGTGTGTGTGTGTGTGTGTGTGTTTGTCTGTGTGTGTGTGTGTGTGTGTGTGTGTGTTTGTCTGTGTGTGTGTGTGTGTGTGTGTGTGTGTGTGTGTGTGTGTGTGTGTGTGTACATGTGTGCTTGTGTACACCAAGTTATAATGACTCCATCTGCTTTTAAAGGTGACGAGCGCACTAAAGCCTTATGGATTATGCCGAATTATTATTCAAATAAGTCTTACGTGACTTCTATGATCATCCTGTTCATAAAATAACTTTTCTAATGAATGTTTTCAAATGCATTTCGAACTATAATTGCCTACTTTTCCATTCTGTGTATACTATTAGCAATGGCAACAGTGTTGATAAAACGTAGAAGTGAGTAGTAAGAATACTATTAATGGTGATGATAAAAGCGGTAATATTTATAATGAAAATTATAATAATACTTTTAATCTGACTGATGATGATAGTGCAAATGATAATAGGAGTGATGATGATATTGATAATATTGATGATAATAATATTGATAATATTGGAGATAATAATATTGATAATGATAATGATAATATTAATTATGATAATAATAATATTAATGTTAATGTCACTTCTTCTACTACTTCTAGTAATAATGAAGATAACACAAACATTGATAATGATACAAACAATAAGGATGATAATGATGCTAATAATGATAAAAATAGTAGTGATAACAATAACAAGAATGATTATAATGATTCTGCTACTGTTAATGATACTGTTTACGATGATAATAGTAATATAAATGATATTAAAAATAATGATAATAACTAATCAATAGAGATGGCCATGATAGTGATACTACTACTACTTCCACATCTACCTGTAATAATGATGGTAATGATGATAATAATAACAATGATAATGATAATGATTATGATAGTATCCAATAGTAATAATGATAAAGTAGATGATGATAGTAATGATAATGATAATTGACAATAATATAAATAATATTAATGATACTATTGAGGATGATTATGATCATAATAATGATATTGATAATGACGATAACAAAAAACACAAATAATAGCAATAATTATGATGATGATGACGAGAAAAAAATGATGATAATGATAAGGATTCTACAGAGACTAATAATAATGATTCTCACGATAGAAACAATAAGCCCTCCACTCCATAAAAACAAACAAACAAACAAATAGCTAAACAAAGAAGAAACAAAAACACACAACTAAAAACAGAAATATAACTGTTGAAGAAATTCTGTTCCGCTGATGTTGCTACGGATAATGCAATCAGGATGCAACGAATAAGGATTCCAGTAGGACATTCAGCGGATGAAATGGAAATTACAGGCTGGCAATTGCAATATCGCCATCGTCATAATCTTAATCCTTTTTATTGGAACTCTTCTTATCCTTCATTGTTTATATCATTGTCAGTACTATTTGTATGATTATTAATAATTCGTTTGTTTATATTTAGTGTTTTTGTTTTTTTTAATCACCATTCACTTTGTATAAATCATTATTGATATTGTAAATATCATCACTATATTGATACTACCATCATCAAATATATCATTTTCTATTAATGTGATTATTTCCATCATTATTATCATTGCTGCTGGATATGCCATTATCATAATCCTTTTCATTATAATTCCTATTTTCATGTTGATATTACCTCATCATAACTGTTGAAATTATCATTGTTGTTGTTATTGCCTGTTGTAACCATCATTTTAGGTGTTATTTATACTTTTATCCTTTATATTATCACCATTACGGTTACACAAATATAGTTTGAAATCAAGAAGAAAATAGAAAAAAAAAAAAAAAGAATAGGACTTGAATTCGAATAGTCTATTTCCAAAATCATGTATTTCATTGCCATTATTATGGTTCGTGTGTTTTTTCCTTCTCTTCTCACTCTGTAAATTATAGTTTCCCTTGGTTGCTATCATCGGTTGCTAGGATTTATTGCATACTTGTTGCAAAACAGCTGTTGGAAAGAATTCGTTGCAAGGGATTTTTTTCTCTTATGATTCTGTATCTATTTTTTGTTTTTGTGATCATGTTTTGAGAAGCGGGTACGAGAATATTCACTCGGTCGTCCTATCTCTGTCTCTTTCTTTCACTCACTCATTCTAACTGTCTCTGTTTCTGTCTCTTTCTATCTATCTGTCTCTGTTTCTGTCTCTTTCTATCTATCTGTCTCTGCTTCTGTCTCGCACTCTCTCTCTATCTC
>NW_028234423.1:7108453-7113453 GCF_977035675.1 Penaeus japonicus | reverse complement strand
AATGATTCATAACAAAATTTATCTATCATTTTTTAGTGTGACTGTAGTTTCTCTTATGAATTCGTCGTTTAGCCACGTGCCATTAGTCCGTAACATAATAACTCTGGAACGTTTGGTAGACATGAAACAATTGACAGATACCTTTCATGAGGAAAAAAAGCTGACATGAAAAACACAATAAAATGACTTTGTACATTCCAGTATCAAGAGAAGTAGGACAAATAGTGCTCTCCATATGTCAAATTATTTTTTCCCATTTTCCCTTGCTTAAATAAAAAGATAAAGAAATACCCCTCCCCCCCAAAAAAAAAAAAAAAAAAGAGAGAGAGAGAGAGAGAGAGAGAGAGAGAAAAAAGGAAAGGAGAAGAAGAAATGAAAAAAAAAAGCAATATGTGCTTATGGATGCAAGCGCCACAGCACAAACCAACCATAAGTTGCATGTGGCCTGGTTTGCCTTCTCATTCTGCCTGCATACCTTGCACCGCCAATGCTTTAGGCCGTCATCTTACTGTGTGTCATTGCTCCCTTAAATTAATGCTTGGTAGAGACCGTAGATGGGTGAAATTCAAGGCTTCCATTCTTGCTGGTGCCGGGCTAATAATGATGACAATAAGAATTATTATAATTATCTGTATCATTATTACTACTACTACTATTGCCATTGTTATCATCATTATCATTACTATCAATTTATAGTATTAATTCTACTACTAAGATTTCTATTCTCCATAAATCTAGCGTCAAGGACTATGTCATTCTATTTTGCATAATTTTTTTTTTTTTTCTTTTACTGAATATTACTCAAGCCAAGAGAATCGTTGGTGTAATTCATATCTGATCTGACCTGATTATGTAACTCGATATGATAACTGCAATTACGGTCTATAAAGAGGGAACATGTAACAAAACTTTTGTGTTTTTTTTATTTTCTATTCTCAATCATCAAGATTCTGAAATTATGGTCGTTGAGAAACAAAGAAAGGAATGAGAAGAGGTAATAAAAGAAAGGCAAAAAAAAATGTAAAGTAGGTAAAGTATAAGTTATATTTAGACTACTATAATATATATATATATAGATAGCTAGATATATAATCCATATATATATATATATACATATATATATATTAGTATGTTAGTCTATATTTATATGTTATCTATAATATATATATATAAAGATATATATATATATAATAATATATCTATCTATATAAATAATAATATATTATATTAAATAGGATAGATAAGATAGATATTTACATGACTACACACCAATATATAGATAGATATATACAGTACACACACACATAACACACACCACACACACACACACACAACACACACACACACACACATATATATATATATATATATACATATATATAGATATATATATATATATATATATATATATAGAATATAGATATAGATAGATAGATAGATAGATAGATAGGATGATTAGATTAAAAAGAGTAGATATATAAATATGTATATATAACATATTATATAATATATATATATATGTAATATATAGATATTATATATATATAGAGAGAGAGAGAGAGAGAGAGAGAGATAGGAGAAGAAGAAGAGGAGAGAGAGAGAGAGAGAGAGAGAGAGAGAGAGAGAGAGAGAGAGATAAATAGATAGATATATAGATATGTCTATATAATATATATACTACTACTACTACTATTGCCATTGTTATCATCATTATCATTACTATCAATTTATAGTATTAATTCTACTGCTAAGATTTCTATTCTCCATAAATCTAGCGTCAAGGACTATGATTTTCTATTTTGCATATTTTTTTTTTCTTTTTTTTTTCTTTTGCTGAATATTACTCAAGCCAAGAGAATCGTTGGTGTAATTCATATCTGATTTGACCTGATTATGTAACTCGATATGATACCTGCAATTACGGTCTATAAAGAGGGGACATGTAACAAAACTTTTGTGTTTTTTTATTTTCTATTCTCTTTATTTATTTTCTATGAGAAGAGGTAATAAAAGAAAGGCAAAAAAAAAAAGTTAATATATATCTATATATATATATAAAATGATCTATATATATATATATATATATATATATATTATATAAATACATTATACACACATGTATAACACACACAACAAACACACACACACACACACACACACACACACATATATATATATATATAATTATATATAATAATAATATATATAATATATATATATATATATATATATATACATATAACTATATAATATATATAATATATATATATAATATAGTTATATATATATATATATATATATATATGTATATCGGTAGATAGATAATTCGATATTAGGATATATAATATTAAGATAATAGATAGGAAAAAAAAGATAGATAATATAGATAATGTATATAATAATATATATATCTATAGAATATATATATATATATATATATAATATATATATATATATAGAGAGAGAGAGAGAGAGTAGAGAAGAGAGAGAGAGAGAGAAGAGAGAGAGAGAGAGAGAGAGAGAGAGAGAGAGATAAATAGATAGATAGATAGATAATATATAGATTAAATAGATAGATAATATAGATATGTCAAAATAATAAATATATATATATATATATAAGCATATATATATATATATATATAATATATATATAGGTTTATATATAAAAAATACAAAAAATATATATATATATGTTTATATATATATATATATATATATACATATATAATATATATATAATATTATAATATATATATAATAGATAGCTATATAATATATATATATTTGATATCATATACATATATTATATGTATATATATATATCTATTATATATAATATATATATATATATCGATAATATATAATATATATTATATAATATATACATTGTATATATACATATTACCCCATACATATACACATACCTACATAATTCATATATATATATATAATATACCTATATAATATATATATATATATATATATATTCTAACACACCTATAATAATATAATATATGTATATATATATTTTAATTTATAATATATATACATATGAATATATATGTCATATATATATATACAATATATATATTATATAT
Source organism: Penaeus japonicus (assembly GCF_977035675.1). Taxonomy (NCBI): domain Eukaryota; kingdom Metazoa; phylum Arthropoda; class Malacostraca; order Decapoda; family Penaeidae; genus Penaeus; species Penaeus japonicus. The sequence goes on along the minus strand of NW_028234423.1, from coordinate 7,110,352 downwards.
ACTATATATATATATGATATAATGCGTATATTATAACTAATATATAAATATATGCATATACTCAGTATATAAACATATAATATATAAAATATATCGCTATATTTATTTATATATATTACTTACAATATAAAATATATACTATATATATAATATATGGGAAGAATATATATAGTGAGTACTAAGTATATATCATAGAAGTACATATGTATATTATACATACTATATAGGTTCTATATAAAAATAGTATAAAGGATAATATATAGTATAAATTATATATAATATATATATATAATATATATACTACTATATATAAATATATATACTAAATTATATAAATACTTATTAATATAAGAAATTCATTGATATAATAAATATACTTATATAGTACATAGTACTATAATTTGATATATTATATATATACTATATATATATATATAAAATATAATAATGTATATTAATATATATTATATATATACTATTATTATATATATACTATTACTATATCATATACTATAAACTAATATATATATATTTCATATAATCTCGAAAATAACACATACGCACATTGACCACACACCCACCAACACACACACACGGCGCGACACATATCTTTATCTATCTACCTATCTATCTGTATATACAAACATATATACTTAGACACACCTATATGTACAAATATACGTCAATATACATACTCTGATGCTCCCTCAGCCAAAAAAGTTTTTCTTATTCGGCAAATTGCTGACACGAAAATAACCAGTTTGTCAACAAGTTAGAGGCCAATGGATGCTTCTTTGAAAACAGCTATGATTATCCAAATCCAGTCACTGTTTCCTCATCTTTTTACGCATGTTTGCGAGTTTGTCTATAATCCATCTATCTATTCATCGACCATCGTATGTTTGTTTATTATCATTGTGCATGATGATATTGTCCTCATGCATGGCTGACGATCCATTTTTTTTTTTTATGAACTCAGATCGCTATTCATTCTATTTATCATTTATTGTGCTCTTGAGTGTCGGCCCAGCCATTGTAAAATCACACACGAGAGAGCTGTTGATTTCAATCGAAGCAATCGGATATTTATAAAAGCTTGGCTTAAGGAATATTGTATGTGGTGCATTTTTTCACATATAATATATATTTTACATCGTGTGGACTGACGATGGAGATTGGCGGACTTGAGGGGGGGGGGCGAATTTTCGATCGAAAATACTATATAGGTTGGCAACCATATTTCTCCAAGCAGGTTTATCTTCGGTCTACATTTTCACTTTCACTAATAAATGGATTCTTTTAATATCTTAATAGTATGAAATGTTCACGTTTCACTAACGTAACTCACTACCGAAAATACATACGATCGCAGAAGTCTAATCATCAGTCTCATATAAAAAAAAAATCATTTCCCATTTCTCTATTATATTCCCTACTTCTTCACAATTACAATTTCGCGCAGCTGCTAAGATATTTATATTTTTTTAGCTTGTTCAGTTTCATCTTGCAATACTAAATTCTTTGAAAGATGTTGTTTTAGTTAACAGACTTTAGAGGTCATCTTTCTTTTCAAATAGTAATGCCTTATGTTGGTAGCATTTATAGCATTTACTGTAATGCCATTTTATCAATTAACCCCATCTATGATTAAAACAAGTACGGATATCAGAGAAACCGTTGCCTAATACTTGGCTGTGATTATTCTCATCACATGGGAGAGTGCGTATGCATAGGATGGCCTGATGGTTTCAATCTACCCAAATAAACGAGATCCAGTCACTAGCTCTACAAATCAATGGATGATATGATCTACTCTCACTCTCAGTTCTCATAAACGCTTGGACTCCATTTATCATCATCTGCGTCAGGGTAAATCATGTAGCGTAACTGAAAATAATT
>NW_028234423.1:7090953-7098453 GCF_977035675.1 Penaeus japonicus | reverse complement strand
ATTATATCGCTTTTAATCGTACATTGTATCGCTTTTAATCGTACATCATATCGCTTTTAATCGTACATCATATCGCTTTTAATCGTACATCATATCGCTTTTAATCGTACATCATATCGCTTTTAATCGTACATCATATCGCTTTTAATCGTACATCATATCGCTTTTAATCGTACATCATATCGCTTTTAATCGAACATCATATCGCTTTTAATCGTACATCATATCGCTTTTAATCGTACATCATATCGCTTTTAATCGTACATTATATAGTTTTTAATAGTACAGAGTAGGGTAGATTAAGAAAATATGATGTTTGATAATGATTGATTATTCTTCATGATTCCCTGTGACGCTTTTATGAAGAGCCAGGATGGACCTTGATGGATGATGGTAATAATTGCAGTAACTCTCAAACAAGATTAGGTGAGATGCTTGCTATCATAAGATATTGGACGGAGTGTCTTGGATCATATGTCCATGGGAAATTGACGTACTCTCCCAGTCAAAGATATACAATCAAGCATCCTACAGCGGATTTATGTTGTTCATTGAAACCCAGGTGAACCTTTCCCAGTGATGCAGTTCATCATTCATCTTCCAAAGAAATATTCTACAAGCATTGCTGCAATGCGTATATTTTATACATGAATGAAGGACTCAGATCATCCCTAAGGGCCCGTTTCGACTGACTATTACCGTCATCTGAAATCTGTAAATGGCTCTACAGGACATTTCATAATATAGTGATTCATAAAAAAAATTATCTGATGAAGGGCATTTTATACTCTGTTGCTTTATGTGTAAATAAAAAAAATTGTCATTCATATCCCTGGTAGATTAGGAGAATATGATGTTTGATAATGACTGAATATGCTTCCTGAGTTCCAGTGATGCTTTATGAAGCACAGGTGAACCTTTTCCAGTGATGTAGCTATTAAGGCATCCTCCAGAGAAAAGCTAACCTGGGCTGATGAATATGTGTTAAGTTCAAACGTACTAGGTGAAATATTGTCATTAGATTTGGAGTGCTAGATCTTCCCATGACAAATTGAAATGATGCACTAAAAATTCTCTCATTCTAGGATATATAACGAAGCATCGTAAAGCGGTTTCACGTCGTTCGTTGAAGCCCAGGTGAACCTTTCCCAGTGATGCAGTTAGTTTTTCATCTTTCAAAGAAAGGTTCATCTGGGCTGGTTACGAAAATATATTACAGACATCGTTGAATCTTACTTCAGTATTTTCCAGTGACGTTTTTATGAAGCCCGGGTCAACCTTCCCCAGTGATGTAGCTATTAAGGTATCCTCTGGAGAAATGTCTAGGCTGGTTAAGAGAATATTGTAAAGCAAACACTACAATTGATTGATTCTTCTTCAGTACTTCAGTATTTTTCTTTGACGCTTGTATGAAGCCCAGGTTAACCTTTCCCAGTGATGTAGCTATTAAGGCATCTTCCGGAGAAAGGTTAACCTGGGCTTATGAAGATAAATGTGAAGTGCAAACGTTGATCATTACCAGGTAAGAGATTTGGACGAGTGCTGGATCTAGTTAGGGTAAAGTGAAATCATGCACTAAAGATGCATTCTCCCAGTATGTGGTATATAACGAAGCATGATGACACTCTTTTAAGAAGCCCAGGTGAACCTTTCCCAGTGATGTAGTTATTTCGGCATCCTCCGAAGAAAGGATTACCTGGGCTGATAAAGATGCGTTAAGTTTAAACGTTGATCAGTAATAGGTGAGATAATTACCATCAGATTTGGACGAGTGCTGGATCTAGTCATGGCAAATTGAAATCATGCACTAAAGACGCACTCTCCCAGTCTGGGATATATAACGAAGCATCGTAAAGCGGCTTCACGTCGTTCGTTGAAGCCCAGGTGAACCTTTCCCAGTGATGCAGTTTGTTATTCATCTTCCGAAGAAAGGTTCATCTGGGCTGATTAAGAGAATACTGTACAAACATTGCTGAATTGTCTACATTTTATACAAGAATGAATGACTCAGATCATCCCTAAGAGCCCATTTCGATTGACTCGGAGACCGAGTTCCCACACGTGTACTGGAAATAAAATAACATTACACAATCAATTTATATATATATATATACATATATATATATATATATATATATATATATATATATAATATATATATATATTATATTATATACATATGTAGAGTGTAAAGAAGATATATATATATATATATTAAATATATATATATATATGTATGTAGTAATATATATATATATGTATATATAAAATATAGAATGATATATAGTATATATAGTTCGTATGTATTCAATATAGTATATTTATTCGTAATGTATATATTAATATAGTATATATAAATAAAGTATATATATATCTATATATATATATATATAGGGAGTATTATTTAATTAAATTATATATATATAAAAATAATATATATATATATATATATATATATTTATATAGTATGATATATATCATATATGATAAAATGATAATTAATGATATATCATATATATATAAAATATATATATAGTATATATATATATATATAATATGTATGTAATAGTATATATATATATATATATAAGTAATATATATATATATATATATTGTATATATATGAATATATATATAATATATTGAAATATTATATATAGTATAGTATATTATATATATATATATATATATATATAATGAAAAACACTACCTGCTACCTTCTGCCTTGTTTTCCTTGCTGTTTTTATGAAGCCCAGGTGAACCTATGGTGTACCATCTTTAATTGTATGGTATGTTGTTTATAATCGTGTGGTATATCGTCTTTAATCGTATGGTATATCGTCTTCAATCGTATGGTATATCACTTTTATTTGTATGGTATATCGTTTTCAGTTGTATGGTATCTTATAATACAGTATGATATATAGTGCTTGATATATCATATATTGTATAGATTTTAATATATCATATGTTATATTGATTTTAATATATCGTATGATATAAAGTTTTTAATATATCGTATGATATAAAATTTTTAATATATCGTATGATATAAAGTTTTTAATATATCGTATGATATAAAGTTTATAATATATCATATAGTATATAGATGTTATTATTTCGTATAGTATATATTATTTATTTGTATGGTATATCGTTTATATTGCTATTATACATATGGATTTTCTATTATTGCCATCTGTCACTTTTATTCGGAAATCCCTGATCATATGTGCGTCATATGAAAGAGAGATAGTGAAAGTCAGATTCCGAATGAATAAGAATTATATAAATCATTATGAAGATTAATTATATGAAATATGGGTCAATCTAATACACAACACGACTACCACAATAACTATCGATAATAAAAAAAATTATAAGTCAAATGGGATTGATGGATAGCCAGAAATATATATATATATATATATATATATATATATATATATATATACATATATATACATATATAGGTTAGCATATATAATACATAGTATATACGATATATATCCATCATTCCCATATATAAACATATATTTTTTTTTATCATCCCAATAAGTTCTTGAGGTAGTCGGGTTGTGTAGTAGATTTGAGCCTTATTTAAATATTTAATCTTGTACTGATTATATAATAGCACATATAATTCATATATAATACATATATATACATATATATTATCATATATATACATATATATAGCATATATATACATATATAATATCATATAGTATGCGTCATATATATACATATAATATATCGATTGTATATATCATGATATATACATATATATACATATAATAGTATCATATATATACAATATATATCATAGTATATAGCGATATAGAATCCATATATATACATATATTATACAGAATATATAGGCATATATATACATATTATATACTATATATATATACATATATATATATTATATATATACATATAATGAATACATATGAGATATAGCATATAGTATATAGGCATATATAATAGATATACATATATATACATATATATTACATATATATACATATAATATATATACATTATATATATACATATATATAAATATTATATTATACATAATAATAAGACATATTATATCTTTAACTATCAGAAGTTCTCCAAGGTTCAATCTCGATACGATTGCAACATGACTTCTCGTTCTTTAAATTCAGAGATAAAAAAAAGTCTAAGGTAATATGTAATTGATGCATATATCCGTTTTATATATATAAATTTTATATATATATATATATAAATATAATATATCAATATATATATATGTATATATATATACATTATATTATATATTATATATATATATATATATATATATATATATATATATTATATATATATGATAAATATATCTATATATATATATATATATATTATATAAATATATATACATATATATATATTATATATATGCTTATATAAATATATATATATCTATAAATATATATATATTTCTATATATATTATATATATATATATTGCATATATATATATATATATATATATATAAATTAATATTATATATATATATATATATATTATATATATATATATATATATATATACGTGCACATGTATGAAAGCATGGTGATATATGTGGAAATAGAATAATATTACATAATCAATTTATTTATATATAATATAAAAAACTACCTACTACGTTCTGCTTTGTTTTCCTTGAAGCTTTTATGAAGCCCGGGTGAACCTTTCCCAGTGAAGTAGCATCCTCCGAAGAAAAGTTAACCTGGGCTAATGAAAATAAGTGTGAAGTACAAAAAGATATTGTATTTAAACGTATGGTGTACCGTTTTTATTCGTATGGTATATTCTTTTTAATCGTATGGTATATAGTTTTTACTCGTATGGTACATTGTTTTACTCATATGTTATATCATTTTTACTCGTATGGTATATCGTTTTCAGTCGTATCTTATAATATCGTATGATATATAGTTTTTAATTTATCATATATTGTATAGATTTTAATATATCTTGTATTGTATAGATTTTAATATATCTTGTATTGTATAGATTTTAATATATCATATATTGTATAGATTTTCATAAATCATATATTGTATAGATTTTAATATATATGCTATATATATTTTAATATAACGTATAACAAAGAGTTTGATATATCGTATAGTATATAGATTTTTTTATTTCGTATAGTATACCTTATTTAATCGTATGGTATATCGTTTCCAGTGATATTATACGTTTGGATTTTCTTTTATTGCCATCTCTCACTTTTATTCGGAAATCTCTGTTCATATGTGCGTTATATGAAAGAGATAGTGTAAGTTAGATTTCGAATGAATCAGAATTATATAAAACATTACGAAGATCAATTTAAATGGAATAAGGGTCAATGTAAGAAACGACACGACGACTACAACAATTATCGATAAAAAAAAAAAAATGTAAGTCAAATGGGGTTGATGGTTAGGCACATATATATATATATATATATATATATATATATATATATATATATATATATATACATATATATATAGATAGATAGATAGATAGATAGATTGATAGATAGATAGATGGATAACTTGATATATAGTTAGATGGACATATAGACAACTTGATATATAGTGTATATTGTTATATATGTATTTTCAGATTTATGTGTAAATCAAGAATATCTATGATGTTTGACTATTCTTCATTATCATGTCTTGTTATTCATCTTAGGAGAATATAATGATAATAATTTATAATTTACGTTGATCAGTACTAGGTGTGATACGATCATCAGATTTGGACGAGTGCTGGATCTAGTTATGACAAATTGAAATCATGTACAAACATCGTCGCATTGCCTACATTTTAATGGGCCGTTTAAAATGACAATTACCGACTAGAAGCCCGAGCCACGCGTCTACTAGAAATATAATACCTTTATATAATCAGTGTTGATTTATATATCTAATGAATAAGCTATAAATTTATTTATAGGACATGACATACTCTAATAATTGTTGTAAAAACTTATGTAATAAAGGGCATTTCATACTCTGTTGATCTATGTGTAAATGAACAATTACTTTGATAATGATTATCTTCCGAAAAAAAATTCATCCAGAGAGTATTGATTTCCTATGATTGATTATTCTTCAAGCTGAATGAAGATACACTCTCTTCGTAGATTCTTATATAAACAGTTAAGAGAAAGTATGGTGTTTGTTAGTGATTGATTATTTCCTGAGCCGCTTTCATGAAACCCAGGTGAACCTTTCCCAGTGATGTAGCTATTAAGGCATCCGGAGAAAGGTTAACCTGGGCGATGAAGACGTTGATCAGTACTTGGTAAGATACTATCATGATTTGACCTTTCCCCGTGATTCATTTTGTTATTCATCTTCTGGGCAGATTAAGGAAACGTTTTCATGAAGCCCAGGTGAACCTTTCCCAGTGATCAGTACTAGGTGAGATATTATCATCAGATTTGGACGAGTGCTGGATCTAGTCATGGGAATTTGAAATCATGCACTAAAGGCGCACTCTCCCAGTCTGAGATATACAAGGAAGCATCCTAAAGCGGCTTCACGTCGTTCGTTGAAGCCCAGGTGAACCTTTCCCAGTGATGCAGTTTGTTATTCATCTTCCGAGGAAAGGTTCATCTGATTAAGAGAATGCTGTATAAACATTGCTGAATTGCCTTCATTTTATACAAGAATGAAAGACTCAGATCATCCCTAAAGGCCCATTTCGATTGGCTATTACCGACTCGGAGCCCGAGTTCCCACACATGTACTGGAAATACAAAAACATTACATAATCAATTCATTTATATATATAATGGAAACAAAACTACTTACAACCTTGTGCCTTGTTTTCCTTGATGCTTTAATGAAGCCCGGGTGAACCTTTCCCAGTGAAGTAGCTTTTAAAGCATCCTCCGAAGAAAAGTTAACCTGGGCTAATGAAAATAAGTGTGAAGTACAAAAAGATATTGCATTTAAACGTATGGTGTACCGTTTTTAATCGTATGGTATATCGCCTTTATTCGTATGGTATATTCTTTTTAATCGTATGGTATATTCTTTTTAATCGTATGGTATATCCTCTTTAACCGTATGGTATCATTTTTACTCGTATGGTATATTCTTTTTAATCGTATGGTATATCGTTTTACTCGTATGGTACATGGTTTTACTCATATGGTATATAATTTTTACTCGTATGGTATTTCGTTTTTATTTGCATGTTATACCGTTTTTACTCATATGGTATGTCATTTTCAATTATATGTTATATCGTTTTCAATTGTATGTTATATAATTTTCAGTCGTATGTTATCTTATAATATCGTATGATATGTATTTTTTGATATATCATATATTGTATAGAAATTTTAATATATCATATGGTATAAAGATTTTATTGTTTCGAATAGTATATTTCATTTAATAGTATGGTATATCGTTTCTAGTGGTATTATGCGTTTGGATTTCCTATTAT
>NW_028234423.1:7083453-7088453 GCF_977035675.1 Penaeus japonicus | reverse complement strand
GATTGATAGATAGATTAGCTGATTGATTAAATGATAAATTGATAGATAGATAGATAGATTGATAGATAGATTGATAGATAGATAGATAGATTGATAGATAGATAGAGAGAGAGAGAGGAGGGACTGAGATAGAGATTGATAGATAAATAAATAGATAGATAGATTGATAGATAGATTGATAGATAGATAGATAGATTGATAGATAGATAGATAGATAGATAGATAGATATATTGATTGATAGATAGACAGATAGATAGATAGATAGATTGATAGATAGATAGATATAGATAGATAGAGATATTGTTATGTATATGCATATATTCTTAGTCTGTAGATTTTTGTGTAAATCAAGAATATCTATGACATTATCATGCCATTCGTTGAAGCCTAAGTGAACCTTTTCCAGTTTGCAGTTTGTTATTCATCTTCCGATGATGAGAATATGATGATTGATAATAAATTATTATTCCTCATGTTTTTTTTGTTTTTTGTTTTTTTTTGACGCTTTAATGAACTTCAGGCAAACCTTTCACAGTGATGAAGCTATCAATGCATCTGTCGAAGGCTGATGAAGATAAGTGAGAAGTGCAAACGTTGATCAGTAGTAGTTGAGATATTATCATCAGATTTAGACGTGTGCTGCATCTAGTCATGGTAAATTGAAATCATGCACTAAAGACGGACTCTCCCTGTCTGAAATATACAATCAAACATGCTAAGGTGGCTTCACGTCGTTCGTTGAAGCCCAGGTGAACCTTTCCCAGTGATGCAGTTTGTTATTCATCTTCCTAGGAAAGGTCCATCTGGACTGATTGAGAAAATATTGTACAAACATCGTTACATTGCCTACATTTCATACAAGAATGAAGGACTAAAATCATCTCTAGCCACGCGTCTACTAGAAATAGAATGATATTATATAATCAGTGTTGATTTATAGATCTAATGAATGATATATAAATTTATTTGTAGGACATGTCATACATGTTGTACAAACTTATGTATTAAAGGGCATTTCATACTCTGTTGATTTATGTGTAAATCAGCAATTACTTTGATCAGAGAATATTGATTTCCTGTGATGGATTATTCTTCAAGCTGAATGATAAATGTAAACTCTCTTCGTAGATTCTTGTATAAACAGTTTGTTAGTGACTGATTATTTCCTGGGACGCTTTCATGAAGCCCATGTGAACCTTTCCCAGTGATGTAGCTATCAAGGCATCCTCTGGAGAAATGTTCATCTAGGATGATTAAGAGAATATTGTAAAACAAACTACAATTGATTGATTCTTCTTCAGTACTGCATTATTTTTCTTTGACGCTTTTATGATGCCCAGGTCAACCTTTCCCAGTGATGTAGCTATTAAGGCATCTTCCGGAGAAAGGTTAACCTGGGCGATGAAGATGTTGATCAGTACTTGGTAAGATACTATCATGATTTGAACCCTTCCCAGTGATTCATTGTGTTATTCAACTTCCGGGCAAATTAAGAAAACGTTTTCATGAAGCTCAGGTGAACCTTTCCCAGTGATGTAGCTATTTCGGCATCCTCCGAAGAAAGGATTACCTGGGCTGATGAAAATGTGTTAAGTTTAAACGTTGATCAGTACTAGGTGAGATATTATCATCAGATTTGGACGAGTGCTGGATCTAGTCATGGCAAATTGAAATCATGCACTAAAGACGCACTCTCCCAGTCTGGGATATATAACGGAGCGTCATTAAGTGGGCTCACGTCGTTCGTTAAAGCCCAGGTGAATCTTTCCCAGTGATGCAGTTTGTTATTCATCTTCCGAGGAAAGGTTCATCTAGGCTCACTAAGAGAACATTGTACAAACGTCGTTGCATTGCCAACATTTTATACAAGGATGAAGGACTCAGATCATCCCTATGGGCAATGGGCATGTTTCGATTGGCTATTACCGACTCGGAGACCGAGTTCCCACACGTATACTGGGAATAGAATAAGCTTTTATGAAGCCTAGGTGAACCTTTCCCAGTGAAGTACCTTCCTTTCGGAGAAAAGTTAACCTTGGCTAATGAAAAGTGTACGTTTTAAATCGTATGGTATGTCATCTTTAGTACAAATGTCGATCAGTACTTGGTGAGATACTGTAGATTTATATGTAAATCAAGTATATCTATGGCATTTGATTATTCTTTATTATCATGTCAATCGTTGAAGCCTAGGTGAACCTTTCTCAGTGATGCAGTTTGTTATTCATCTTCCGAAGAAAGATACATCTGGGCTGGTTAAGGAATATTATGCAAAGATTACGGTAATACCTCATTTCATAAATGGAGGACCCTGATCATGCTTATGGACCCGTTTAGATTGATAATCTATGAATTTATTCATAGAACATGTCATACTCTAATAATTGTAGTAAAATCTTCTGTAATAAAGGGCAATTCACAGTACGGTGAATTGATAATGAATGATTATCTTCCGAAGAAAGGTTCATCCGGGCAGATTCAGAGAATAATGATTGTCTATGATTGATTATTCTTCAAACTGAATGATAAATATACATTCTCTTCGTAGATTCTAGTATAAACAGCTAAGATAAAGTATGGTGTTTGTCTCCTGAGACGCTTTTATGAAGCCCAGGTGAACCTTTCCCAGTGTTGTTGCTATTAAGGCATCCTCTAGAGAAATGTTCATCTAGGCTGATAAAGAGAATATTGTAAAACAAAAACTACAATTGATTGATTCTTCAATACATCGGAATATTCCTGTGTCGCTTTTATGAAGCCCAGGTCAATCTTTCCCAGTGATGTAGCTATTAAGACATCGTACGAATAAAGGTTTACCTGGGCTAATGAAGATTAGTGTGAAGTACAACCGCTGATCAGTACTAGGTCAGATTTGGACGAGAGATGGATCTATTCATGGGAAATTGAAGTCATGCACTAAAGACGGACTCTTCCAGTCTGAGATATACACCAAGCATCGTAAAGCGGATTCATGTCGTTCGATGAAGCCCAGCTGAACCTTTCCCAGTGATGCAATTTTTTATTCATCTTCAGGAGAGAGGATCATTTGGGCTGATTAAGAGAATATTGTACAAACATTGCTGCATTGCCTACATTTCATACAAGGATGAAGGACTCAAATCATCCCTAAGAGAAAGTGAGAGAGAGAGAGACAGACAGAGACAAAGAGAGACAGATAAACAGATTGATGTATAGATAGATAGTTTGAAAGATAGATAGAGAGAGGTTGATGTATAGATAGATGGTTAGAGAGAGACAGAGAGAGAGATTGATGTATAGATAGATAGTTAGAGAGAGAGGAAAAGAGAGATTAATTGATGTATAGTTGGAGAGAGAGAGAGATTGATGTATAGATAGATAGATAGTTAATTATTAATCTTCCAAAGAATGATAATGACTGATTATTCTTCATGTGACGTATTCATAAAGCCCATGTGAACCTTCCTCTGGAGAAAGGTTATCCTAGGCTGATGAAGATGATTGTGAAGTGTGACGTATTCATAAAGGCTTCATGTCATTCGATGAAACTCAGGTGAACCTTGCCCAGTGATGCAGTTTATTATTCCTCCTCCGGAGAAAGGATGATTAAGAGAATATTGTACAAGCATTACTGCAATGCGTATATTTTATACAAGAATGAAGGACTTGGATCATCCCTAAGAGCCCGTTTCGATTGCCTATTACCGACTCGAACCCCGAGATCCCACACGTCTACTAGAAATAGCGTTAGATAATCAAATGATTCATATATTTAATGAATAATCTATAAGTCTATTTACAGATGGACATTTCATACTCTATTAGTTCATGTAAAAATCTAATTAATGAAGAATATTTCATAATCTGTTGATTTATGTATAAATCAGCAATAATTGAAATGTTTGATTATTTTTCATTATCTTATCATTCGCTAAAGCCCAGCTGAGCCTTTCCCAGTGATGCAGTTTGTTATTCATCTTCTGTTTCATCTATGTATATATATATGTATATATATATCTATATATGTATATATATATGTATATATGTATATATATATATATATATATATATATATATTTATATCAGCTCAGATAAACCTTTCTGCAGAAGAATACTAATAATCTTTACACGTGCATACCTATAACCATCATTATAATCGCTAGTAAAACAATAATAGGGATGATATTATTAGTAATGATCACAATATCAATAACAATATCCAAAATAATCAACATTATAGATATAATTATAATAATGTTTTTAATGAGGATAATGATACGAATGCCAATAATGATGATTATCATAATGATGAAAATTATTAAAACAACGAAGAAAATTATTTTAATGATGATAATAACACTAAGTTAATAATGATTAGTTCTTCTATTTCGGTATATCAGAAGGTGTGCTAAATTTGAATCGCCGAGCTCATTTGCATAAAGTTAGCAGTGACCTAGTACACAACAGTAGCAGCCCATAAATGAGACATTAGCTTGTTTAATGTTAAGCTAACTCTTCACACGTAAAGTATACTCGAATGAATACTGAATGTAGTAACCCAGAGAGAAGCCTTTGGCGTGTGTGTGTGTGTGTGTGTCAAAGAGTGGGGGAGAGAGTGTGTGTGTCTGTGTATGTGTTTGTGTGACAATGATTAGGAGAGAACTAGAATGAGAGAGAGAGAGTGTGTGTGTGTGTGTGACAAAGAGTGGGAGAGAGAGAGTGTGTTTTTTGCCTGTGTGTCTGTGTGATAATGAGTGGGAGAGAACTAGAATGAGAGAGAGAGTGTGTGTTTGAGCCTGTGTGGGTGTGTGAGACAATGATTGGGAGAGAACTAGTATGAGAGAGAGAGAGACAGAATGAGATTGATGTATAGATAGATAGTTATAAAGAAAGATAGAGAGAGATAAATAGATGGTTAGAAAGAGAGTGATTGATGTATAGATAGATAGTTTGGAAGAAAGAGAAAGAGAGAAAGAGATATTGGTGTATAGATAGATAGTTAGAAAGAGAAAGAGAGAGA
>NW_028234423.1:7075953-7078453 GCF_977035675.1 Penaeus japonicus | reverse complement strand
ATTATTTTGAATATTGTCATTGATATTGACATCATTACTAATAATATTATCCCTATTATTATTTTACAGCGATTATAATGATGATTATATGTATGCACGTGTGAAGATTGTTATTCTTCTCCTACAGAAAGGTTTATCTGGGCTGATACAAATATATATATATATTATATATATATATATATATATATATATATATATATATATATATATATATATATATATATATATATATATATATCACCCTGAATCATTCCACTGCAGGACGTAGGCCTCTCAAGAGGGTTATGGTCGGGTACCCCACCTACTGGCCCTAATTGTATCTTGGTGGGGGGTACATACAACACATTATATAAACCATTAGGCAATGAAGTAAAGTTCTTTGCCCAAGGAAACAACTCACCAGCCGGGATCCGAACGCTCGAACTCAGATCTTCGTCAATTCTAAGTCCGATGCTCTAACCACTAGGCTACCGAGTGGTTAGTGTGTGTGTGTGTGTGTGTGTGTGTGTGTGTGTGTGTGTGTGTGTGTGTGTGTGTGTGTGTGTGTGTGTGTGTGTGTGTGTGTGTGTGTGTGTGTGTGTGTGTGTGTGTGTGTGTGTGTGTGTGTACACACACAGATGAACCAGAAGATGAATAACAAACTGCATCACTGGGAAAGGCTCAGCTGAGCTTTAGCGAATGATAAGATAATGAAAAATAATCAGACATTTTAATTATTGCTGATTTATACATAAATCAACAGAGTATGAAATGTTCTTCATTAATTAGAGTTTTATATAAACTAATAGAGTATGAAATGTTCATCTGTAAGTCGATTTATAGATTATTCATTAATTATATGAATCATTTGATTAAGTAATGCTATTTCCTATTTCTAGTAGACGCGTGGGATCTCGGGGTTCGAGTCGGTAATAGGTAATCGAAACGGGCCATTAGGGATGATCCAAGTCCTTCATTCTTGTATAAAATATACGCAGCAATGATTGTACAATATTCGCTTACTCAACCTTTCTTCGGAAGATGAATATATAAGTGCATCACTGGGAAAGGTTCACCTGGGCTTCATCGAACGACATGAAGCCACCTTAGGATGCTTGATTGTATATCTCAGACTGGGAGAGTGTGTATTTAGTGCATGATTTCAATTTACCATGACTAGATCCAGCACTCGTCCAAATCTGCTGATAGCATCTCGTCAACCTTTGAACTTCACACATCATAATTATCTTCATCAGCCTAGGTTAACCTTTCTCCAGAGGAAGGTTCACCTGGGCTTCTTAAATACGCCACATGAAGAATATTCAATCATCATCAAACATCATAGTTTTTACAATATTCTCTTAATCTGCCAGATGGACCTTTCTTTGGATGATGAATAATTAACTGCATCACCGGGAAAGATTTACCTGGACTTCATGATAACGAAGAATAATAAAACATTATACATAAATTAATATATAGAATGGGTCTTTATTATTCAATTTGAAGAATAACCAATCCTTCTGAAAGTTATTGTTGATTTGTGCATAAATCATTAGTATTAAGCAGAGATATAAATCAGTTGATTATATGCACACACACACACACACACACACATACACACACACACACACACACACACACACACACACACACACACACACACACACACACATATATATATATATATATATATATATATATATATATATATATATATATATATATATATGTGTGTGTGTGTGTGTGTATGTATGTATGTATAATATATTATATATATATATATATATATATATATATATATATATATATATACATATATAATATATATATATATATATATATATATATATATATATATACATATACATACATATCTGTATGTGTTTGTCCTTTTATTTTGTCACGACGTGAATTGAAATAAATATAAGAAAAAGAAACAAAGAAAGGAATACTCCTGGAATTCGTAAAGAAAATAAGCAGTCATTTGCGAATTTAAAGCTATACACTATAAATTTCATGCAGTTGACTCTAATGGGGCAAAGATAGAAAAGCTTCTGGGTTTGCTGGCATGGGATGATATATAACTGAAATAAAAGATGATGAAAAATAAAAGAGCTCACGGGTCATGAGCGAAGTTTAGCATATAATGTGTTAAATTTCTATGAATTATCATAACCATGATGCTAATAACCAAAATGGTAAACAATGTTACAGTGATACCATACCTATAAATAAAGATATGTATTATATGAAAAACACTGGTCATCAACAACCGAACTCGAAATAATAACGAAAGTATTATCAGCAATGACATTGAAACCATTGCACCAAAATACACACTACAAACAATAAGAAGAAACGAGAGTACGAAAAACTGTCTGTGATTAAAAGTGTTCGTGTTGAAATTGCAAAGCCTGAGAAAGTGGTCAAGGGTTAATAATAACCTCACGTATTCATAACGTTAGAGGGAAGGAGATAAGGTAAGAGGAGAGATAGAAAAAAAAGAAATAGAGAGGGA
>NW_028234423.1:7060953-7063453 GCF_977035675.1 Penaeus japonicus | reverse complement strand
TCCTCTCTTCGTCCGTCTTTTCCATTCCAGTCCCTTATTCTCTCGTCTCTCCCCTCCTCGTCTCCTTCACTTCCCTCCTCCCTCCTCTAATTTCTTTGCCTCTCCTTCCCTTCCCATTTCCCGGCCAGATTTCCCCACTGAACCGCTCATTAGGTTGACGTTAATTGCAATATCAGGCATTCGACTCGGGGGCAACAGCTGATTGGAAGGCTTTACCTCATGTTGCTCTGTGCTCATTGTTGATCGGAATATTGCAGTAGCCTAGGTATAGGCCCCCCGGGCTGACAATATTGTCCTGCTTTTTTCTTTCTTTCTTTCTTTTTCTCCTTCTTTTTTTCTTTTTTTTTTCTTTTTTTTAACCTCAATTTGTATTAATATTTCATATGATTTAATGTTCTGAACGTTGTACTATATATGCCATTCCCACATGACTAACATGGCTCATTTACATCATGCAGTGCTTAACTCGTGTTCTCCAATGTATTTTCATGTCCTTTAAAATTAATCCTCATTTTTTTTTATTACATTTTTATTTCTTATTTCCTCGAAGGCGTATCCGGTGTCGTGAAACCAACTAGAAACTTAAGAAATCGGGACATCTCGTTTCTTACTGATTTGAATTTGAGGAGGGAAGGAAAAAGGGCGGATTAGTGGAGGATGGTGATAGTGACGGCGATAGCAATGGTGTCGGCGATTGTGATGATGATGATGGTGATAACGATGTTGGCGGCGATTGTGATGATGATGGCGATAGTGATGGTGATAATGAGCGTAATGGTGATGGCAACGATAGTGATGGTGAGTGTAATGGTGGATCTAATATATATATGTATATATATAATATATATATATATATATATATATATATATATATATATATAATATATATTATATATATATATATATATATATATATATATATAATATATATATATATATATATATATACATATATATGTATATATATATATATATATATATATATATATATATATATATATATATATATATACATATATATGGACATTTATATTTATTTGTGTTTGTGTGTGTGTGTATGTGTGTGTCTGTGTGTGTGTGTATGTATGTTTGAGTGCGTGTGTGTGTTTGTGTGTGTGTTGGTGTCTGTGTAGGTGTGTGTGTATGTGTGTGTATGTGCACAATAATACGAATAAAAAAAGGGCCACCATCCTTTTTGGTACATTCTTAACACTTCCAGAGACTCCAAGAAGTTACGACTTTTACGCCTCTACTTCTGAACCATTGACTCCCCTACTTAACAGCGTCCTAAGGGCCTGTAGGATCGCCGGAGCACCGTTTGAGCCTTCCTACCGCTTTCACTTTGCTGCGTTTCAAGATCCGAAGCACATGTCAAGGACCCGCTCCAATCTCTCTCTTTCTCTCTTACTCCCTTTTCTCCTTTCATCCTCTCTCATTCGGTGTTTATTATCTTCTCTCTTACTCCCTTTTCTCCTTTCATCCTCTCTCTTTCGGTGTTTATTATCTTCTCTCTTACTCCCTTTTCTCCTTTCATCCTCTCTCTTTCGGTGTTTATTATCTTCTCTCTTACTCCATTTTTTGCTAAAATCCTCTCTCTTTTGGAATTATTGTCTTCTCTCTTAATCCCTTTTCTTCTTTCATTCTCTCTCTTTCGGTGTTATTATCTCCTCTCTTACTCCCTTTGTTCCTTCCATCCTCTCTCTTTCGGTGTTTATTATCTTTTCTCTTACTCCCTTTTCTCCTTTCATCCTCTCTCTTTCGGTATTATTATCTTCTCTCTTACTCCCTTTTCTCCTTTCATCCTCTCTCTTTCGGTGTTATTATCTCCTCTCTTACTCCCTTTGTTCCTTCCATCCCCCCCTCCATCTTGAGGGTAGCTGTCACGGCAATGGCAATTATTTGTATATAATTCTTTGATAGGAATTAGGCATTACTTTTATTGACTTATATAAACAGGGAAAGTAATAACTGGAAGACTCTTTCGGATATAGTTTTTTTTTTTTCAATCTCGTTTCATTCATCATCTTGTTCCAGGAAATGAGGCTTTGCTGGGTAATTCTTGGTACAGCTTCAATCCCCTTCTCTCTTTCGTGGCATCTCTCTCATGATCGGATCAATTGATTGACATTTGCGGTGGGCCTCTTGGCTGATTCTCCTTCTACCAATTATTAATATTCTTTGTCATTTATTTTCTTCTTCTGTCTTATAATACACTCCATATGTGTATATGTATATACATATATATATAGATATACATATATATAGATAGATAGATAGATATTTATATATATTTATGTATATGTATACACACACACACATATATATATATATATATATATATATATATATATATATATGTATATATATATATATATATATATATATATATATATATATATATATATATATATATATATATATATATATCTATATATATATATATGTATATTCAGGATGACCTGTATACACATACATACATACATACATATATATATACATA
>NW_028234423.1:7040953-7045953 GCF_977035675.1 Penaeus japonicus | reverse complement strand
AGACTACTGTGAAGCTCTTAAAGTTATGTTAGTAATGCATCCTCCGAAGAAAGGATATAAGTAATTCGCGTGAATGTGTGCGAGGGTATGTGTCTGTGATGAGGGTGTGCGTTCATGTATGTGTGTGTTTTGCTTATAAGGAGATTATTTCCGTGTGTGTGTGTGTGAAACGCACGTATGGATGTGTGCATGTGTGTGTATGCTTATGTAGTGAACGGCCACTACCGAAACATAGATATAATTACAGGTCAAAATTGAAGAAGTGTTCTGTTACAATACAACGCACACTCATGAGTATCTATCTGCATATGTGCATGTTGGAGATGTTTGGCGGAGACGGGATGATTAGGTATATTCTACATCCAATAGAATAAAAAAAAGTTATCGCTTGTAACAATATTATACTTTATACCATGTTTCAATTTTTATTTGGTGTCACATGGGACAGTTGGCCAACAGTATTTGCAATACTGAGTAAATATACAGTTGGAAACATAAATCATATTCCCCTTTCGCGTTTGTCCCGGGTATAGCCATTTCCGAACGCAGGTCATATGAAGTAGGAAGGTATGGTGAGGATGGGGGTGGGGGTGGGGAGGAGGGAGAGGGGGGGGAGCTGTTGCCCGGGGGATCGGCTCAATTCAAGGTGGGGGTTCCAAAGCGGGAATTCTTTGTTTTGGAAGCAATGTGTATAGATTATATAGTGCAGTGCCTGTTCAATTATGTACCCGCATAATGTGTGGAAAGATATATTTTCTCTCTTTCTATGCCTGTCTATCTCTCTGTCTTCCTCTCTCTCTCTCTCTTTATCTGTCAGTCTATCCATCTGAGTGCATGTGTATATGTATATGTATAGATATATATGTATATATATATATATATATATATATATATATATATATATATATATATATATATATATATATATATATATTTATATACACACACACATACACACACACACACACACACACACACACACACACATAAACACACACACATATATATATATATATATATATATATATATATATATATATATATATATATATATATATATATACATACATACATACATACCCACACACACATATACATATATACAAACATCTTTTACCTCTCCCCCTTTCTTTCTCCTCTCTCCCTCTCTTTTCTCCCTTCCTCCACCCCCTCTTTCTCTGTATCCGAACGAATGTTTGCCTGATATAAGCATTTAACTCATACGGAGATTTCCAGATTACAAGTTAACTCGTATTTTCTTGTTTTGTAATTTGCTAAAACATCGTTGGATTGTTATTGCAAGGTCATATCACCGAAGGCCTATTTTCATTTCCTGAGCATACCGATGGGTTTATTTCCGATTCGTTGTAGTAAATGCCCGTAAGTGTCAATAAATGTTTCAGAAGTAAAAACATGAGTAATTTGATGAAGAAACTCGTCGACAGAACTTGAGTTAGGAAGGAAGTGAAGGTTGGAAACTGAAATTTGTAATGCATGACATTTATACCATAAGTCATGCTCAGAGTTTGGATCTTGAAATGTGAAGTGGTCATGCACATTTTATTATTCAGTCATTCTTAAAACAATATTTGATCTAGCTCTCCACATGCAGTATTCATCTACGATATAAATTCGAGAGGTAGGGAAGGGAGAGAAGAGAGGAGAGAGAGAGAGAGAGAGAGAGAGAATGTGCTTGTTAAAGTGTTTCTGTACGTGTGCCTGCGTGCCTTTGCATATAGCAAGCGAGCAAATTATTGAATAGGTAAATACACTGCACCTGCCAAATGGGGTTATATCTAAGAAGCTTCGAATCATAAATAAAAATAAAGCAAAGGTCCCCATCATTCCCTCTAGCTTATCCCCCTTTCCCACTCTCCTCAGCTAACAGCTCCCACCCCTCCTCTTTATGTGACTCCCCCCCCCTTCCACCCCATCTAATCTGCCACACTGAGAGGGTTGGGCGGGGCAGCGAGGGTATCAAGGAGAGTGTATTAGGAATTTTGTGTTCAACTGTACATGTAAATTCTAGAAATTTTGTGTTTAACTGTACATGTAAATTCTAGAAATTTTGTGTTTAATTGTACGTGTAAATTCTTTCAAAAGTATATTCGCTTCTGTTCTGGATATATATTTTTTTCCTCCTGGTTTTACTTTGTTTATAATAACGTTCTTCCATTACCTATATATACTTACTTTTACTGAACATTACAAATATCTACATATGTAAAAGGGAAAGAAAAGTTAATGGGTATTTCAAGTGGCTGACAGATGGCAAAAGTTACTCAAATATTTGCAGATCTTTTATCTAGTAATTTGAATATTACATTTACATTCCACAACAGGATAAACAAACGATTTGAAACAGCTAGGGGGGTTCTACTCCGCAAGTCACACGCACACTATCCTACCCTGATAGTTCATGAAGTTCCCGCCAATATATCTATTTAATTCTGGTTTCGATATAATTGTCATGACCTGAATATCAGGTCATGTTCTGAAACAGCGAAAGGGTAGCAAAAGAAGGAAGCGAAAGAGAGAGAGAGAGAGAGAGAGAGAGAATGGAGAGAGAGAGCAATAGATAGATAGATAGAGAGAGAGAGAGAGAGAGAGAGAGAGAGAGAGAGAGAGAGGGAGGGAGAGAGAATGGAGAGAGAGAGCAATAGATAGATAGATAGAGAGATAGAGAGAGAGAGAGAGAGAGAGAGAGCGATCGAGAGAGAGAGAAAGTGATAGTGAAAGTGAGAGAGAGAAAAAAAAAAACAAGCCTAAAAAGCAAGAAAGGACACAAACTCGGCCAGTTATGAATGTGCAAACAAGTTCACTCAAGCATCCGGCTTAGATACGGGCCTGGGATGTCGTCGTTGCAATTCTTGTAGTTATGTTTTGAGAGCAAAGTTTGAACAGGAGGCGTGTAAACTCCTTTCTTATAAAGTTTAATGTTGAGAGCCCGGTCTTGGAAAGTGTGGTTGCTCTTCTGTTGTTGTAGTGGTCTTGCGGTAACATACACCCACATGTACGCACAATCGTACCTACAAATGCACGCACACACGCTCATTCACTCAAACTCACTCACTCACTTATTTACTCATTTACTCACTCACTAACTCACACACACATAAACACACACACACACACAAACACACACACACACACACACACACACACATACGCGACACACGCACACACTAACATACACAAAAACAAATAGTTTACTTTGCAAATATAAAAGTCTGTTTGTACTTTGCCATAAATAAAAGTCAAAGTGATCATAGACAAGAACTTGGCTTATCGAGATCAATAAAATTTAATGACGATTTAAATAAGAGCATAATGATAATCCATAAAAGAAGCTTATCACTTCAATGATCAGATTTCTGTCGCGTCTTTAATTATGTGTAATGGATATACTCTGTCTGTGTTAAGTACGAGAATAACGATACAAGGGAAAATCACAAGAAAATTATAGGATGGATAAAGTTGTACACACACACACATACACACACGTACTTATATGTGTACATATAAGCATCTATATACCTATGTATGTATGTATATAAGTATATATGTATATGTGTATACATGCACATAAGAATAAATGTATATATCTATATCAACATTTACATCTATATTTCTCTCTCTTTCTCTCTCTCTCTCTCTCTCTCTCTCTCTCTCTCTCTCTCTCTCTCTCTCTCTCTCTCTCTCTCTCTCTGTCTCTCTCTCTCTCTCTCTCTCTCTCTCTCTCTCTCTCTCTCTCTATATATATATATATATATATATATATATATATATATATATACATATGTATGTATATATAAATATATATATTATATATTATATATACATATGTATGTATATATACATATATATATATATATATATATATATATATATATATATATATATATATACATATGTATGTATATATATATATATATATATATATATATATATATATATATATATATATATATATGTGTGTGTGTGTGTGTGTGTGTGTGTGTGTGTGTGTGTGTGTGTGTGTGTGTGTGTGTGTACATACACACACATACACACTTACACATATGTATATGTATATAT
Source organism: Penaeus japonicus (assembly GCF_977035675.1). Lineage (NCBI taxonomy): Eukaryota > Metazoa > Arthropoda > Malacostraca > Decapoda > Penaeidae > Penaeus > Penaeus japonicus. The sequence continues at coordinate 7,041,876 of NW_028234423.1, read as the reverse complement.
ATATATATATATATATATATATATATATATATATATATATATATGTATATATACACATTTATATACATATATACACATATGTGTGTGTGTGTATGTGTGTGTGTGTGTGCGTGTGTGTGTGTGTATGTGTGTTTATTGTATTGCACATATATATATATACAATAATTGCATACTGATCCTTGGATAGATGACACTTGAGCGGACTCAGCCAGAGAACAGCCAGCCTCTCGCTCGCTCCCTCCTCTCCCACCTACGCATGTTATACCCAAAGCATCATTAAGGAGATGAGGCGTGCGGATGTCGATGCAATTGCTTTGCTACGCGACGTGACTCTCGACTGTCTTGGTACGTCCCGGGACGGAGCTTGGATGTTAATGATGTTTCCTGATGATCATTCTGTATAGATCTGTTTATATCTATTGCATTTGGTGATGATCGGTTCGTTATAGTTATATCAGACTAATATTCAATTCGTTCTAGTTTATTCTATGAGGTATTGTTCTGATTTCGTTTCAAGTTTGAATAATTCTGTGTTATTTGGTGTGTGTGGGTGGGTGGGTGGGGGGGGGGGGTGAGCTTATCTTGTTTACAAAACGGAAAAGAGAGAGAATAAGCATGTGACTCATTCTATTTTAATCGGTGGGTTGGGTTGGGAGGGTGGGGGTGAACTTCTCTTGTTTACAAAAAGGGAAGAGAGAGAGAATAAGCATGCGTGTTCATTGCATGATAAAATCGCGATTCTTCTCCTTATTAGGGATCGGAAGAGAAACAATAACAAAAATATATATGCAAAATTACGTGTATTTCAACAGTTTTGATATAAATCCGCTTATGCAAAGCCTGAGAATCCATGAATAAGGAAGAAGTATATGAACATTTTGGACTACTTAATTCTGGATAGTTGTGCATAGAATTACGTAACA
>NW_028234423.1:6935953-6938453 GCF_977035675.1 Penaeus japonicus | reverse complement strand
TCTCTGATCCCTCCAGCTTCCTTCCTCTATTATTTCTCTAATCCTCTTTCTTCCTTTTCTTTTCTTCTCATCATTTTACTGCACCTCTATCCCTATTCTTTGAAATCCTTCCTTCCTTCCTTTCATCCCTTCTCTTTGACTTCTCTCTTTCAAGAAACTTCATACTCATTTTCGGGATATTGCCGATAACACCCTAGAAATGTTTGCAATATCTCAGTGCACGCTTTCCTAATTTTTGCTGATGTGAGATCTTATTTTCCCCAATGATGATGTTCCTTTGCGTTCGGGATTTTAGTGTGCCGTTGCTTCGATCTTTCTTTTCCTTTCTTTTATTCTACCTGTGATTCCAGATTTTCTTTTTTCCCATTTCTTTCAATTTATGGAGGGAAGATATTTATTTTTTTCGTTGTTGATTCTTTTTCTCTCTCTCTTTCTTTCTTTCGGTCACACGCACACACACTTTCTCTCACTCTCCTCTCTCTATATATATTCTCCCCCCTCTCTCTTTCTCTCTCGCCCTCTCTCTCTTTTCCACCCCTCTCTCTCTCCTTCTCTTTCTCGCTCTCCCTTCCTCCCTCCCTCCGTGTCTCTCTCCCCCCCGAACACCTATTATCTCCGTGTTAAAATCGAGTCTCCCTTTCCTCTCATCTCGACCAAAGAAGTAAAAAAAGATGATGAGTGTAAATGAGGTTAAGGAACTACTCACTCTATCTCCCTCTCGACCTTTCGCTTGGATTGGCTCTTATCGTAAAAATCGTCCTTCGTCATCTCTCTCCTCTCCTCATCTTCCCCCTCTCTTCTTACGGGCCTCCACTGCATCACTTCCATAAAGGAGAGGGAGAGAGAGGGAGAGAGAGAGAGAGAGAGAGAGAGAGAGAGAGAGAGAGAGAGAGAGAGAGAGAGAGAGAGAGAGAGAGAGAGAGAGAGAGAGAGAGAGAGAGAGAGAGGAGAGAGAGAGAGAGAGAGAGAGAGAGAGAGAGAGAGGGGGGGGGGAGAGAGAGAGAGAGAGAGAAAGAAAGAGAGAGAGAGAGAGAGAGAGAGAGAGAGAGAGAGAGAGAGAGAGAGAGAGAGAGAGAGAGAGAGAGAGAGAGAGAGAGAGAGAGAGAGAGAGAGAGAGAGAGAGAGAGGAAGGAAGGGAGGGAGGGAGAGAGAGAGAGAGAAGGAGAGTAAAAAGAGAGGAGATGGGAAGAGAGAGAGAGAGAGAGAGAGAGAGAGAGAGAGAGAGAGAGAGAGAGAGAGAGAGAGAGAGAGAGAGAGAGAGAGAGAGAGAGAGAGAGAGAGAGAGAGAGAGAGAGAGAGAGAGAAGAGAGAGAGAGAGAGAGAGGAGAGAGAGAGAGAGAGAGAGAGAAAGAAGAGAGAGAGAGAGAGAGAGAGAGAGAGAGAGAGAGAGAGAGAGAGAGAGGAGAGAAGAGAAAGAGAGGAGAGAGAGAGAGAGAGAGAGAGAGAGAGAGAGAGGAGAGAGAGAGAGGAGAGGAGAGAGAGAGAGAGAGAGAGAGAGAGAGGAAGGAAGAGAGGGAGGGAGAGAGAGAGAGAGAGGAGAGAAAAAAGAGGGGAGAGGGGAAGAGAGAGAGAGAGAGAGAGAGAGAGAGAGAGAGAGAGAGAGAGAGAGAGAGAGAGAGAGAGAGAGAGAGAGAGAGAGAGAGAGAAGGAGAGTAAAAAGAGAGGAGATGGGAAGAGAGAGAGAGAGAGAGAGAGAGAGAGAGAGAGAGAGAGAGAGAGAGAGAGAGAGAGAGAGAGAGAGAGAGAGAGAGAGAGAGAGAGAGAGAGAGAGAGAGAGAGAGAGAGAGAGAGAAGGAGAGTAAAAAGAGAGAGAGAGAATGAGAGGGATGCATATTTACCAATCTATTTCTCCAATTCAATATATGCATTCAAAACATATATAAACATGATATTGCATTTCTTCGCAATGAACACCACAATAGTAATTGTGAGTATCCAATCTCGAAAGTTTTAATTACAAATCCATCTGCTTCTGCAAGGGCCCGATTTGATAAAGACATTAGCGATAATGATTCTCTAAATATCTTTGTCTTCTGTCGATTCGATGGGTTTAGTGATGCTATTGTCACTGGTGTTCTTTTTCTTTCGTCTACCTCCAAAGTTTCCAAACGATAATTGTTTCGTAAAGTTGATTCACAGTCGTCGTCGCTGCCTTTTTCTTCGTTTAATCGAAGTGTATTATATAGCTTGTTGATTTCAAAAGATTTTTTTTTTAATCTTCTCGTAAAGTTTTTTTTTCTTTTTTTTTCTTTTTTCTTTATGTCTAAGCGTCTTTCCTTCATAAAGACGTTTAAGTAAGCGTCTTTCTGAATTACAATACATCTTGAAGTTAACATTAATTGTGTAAAATGATAATAACTACAATAAAGAAATATAAAACAAATGTATTTATATATATTCCGATGGATATAAAAGTAATTAGAAAAAGATATATATAATATATATATATATATATATATATATATATATATATATATATATATACATATATATATGTATG
>NW_028234423.1:6895953-6903453 GCF_977035675.1 Penaeus japonicus | reverse complement strand
TGATAATGAAACTGATAATGAAACTGATAATGAAAATGATAATGAAACTGATAATGAAACTGATAATGAAACTGATAATGAAACTGATAATGAAACTGATAATGAAACTGATAATGAAACTGATAATGAAACTGATAATGAAACTGATAATGAAACTGATAATGAAACTGATAATGAAACTGATAATGAAACTGATAATGAAACTGATAATGAAACTGATAATGAAACTGATAATGAAACTGATAATGAAACTGATAATGAAAAAGATAATGAAAATGATAATGAAAATGATAATGAAAATGATAATGAAAATGGTAATGAAAATGAAAATGATAATGAAAATGGTAATGAAAATGAAAATGATAATGAAAATGGTAATGAAAATGGTAATGAAAATGATAATGAAAATAATGAAAATGATAATAACAATAATAATTATAATTGTAATAAGGATGGCAATGCTATTGATAACAATAATGATAATGATACCAATGATAATAATAATAATAATCATGATGATAACAATGATAAAGGTAACAAAACTTTTAATGATGATGGCAATAATAACTATGATAATGATATTCATTATATCAATAGACGATAGCAAAGGTAATAATAGTTTAAAAAAATATTGATATTGTAGTCGACGCAAACGAACGTAGATAAATTTGAAATAAAAGTGATAAAAACAACAACAATATATGATAATAATAACAAAATGGTAATGAAAACGGTATTGAAAACTTTTATGAAAACGGTAATGAAAATGGTAATGAAAATGGTAATGAAAATGGTAATGAAAATGGTAATGAAAATGGTAATGAAAATTGTAATGAAAATGGTAATGAAAATGGTAATGAAAATGGTAATGAAAATGGTAATGAAAATGGTAATGAAAATGGTAATGAAAATGGTAATGAAAATGGTAATGAAAATGGTAATGAAAATGGTAATGAAAATGGTAATGAAAATGATAATGAAAATGATAATGAAAATGGTAATGAAAATAGTAATGAAAATGGTAATGAAAATGGTAATGAAAATGGTAATGAAAATGGTAATGAAAATGGTAATGAAAATGGTAATGAAAATGGTAATGGAAATGGTAATGAAAATGGTAATGAAAATGGTAATTAAAATGGTGATGAAAATGGTAATGAAAATGGTAATGAAAATGGTAATGAAAATGGTAATGAAAATGGTAATGAAAATGGTAATGAAAATGGTAATGTAAATATTAATGAAAATGATAATGAAAATGATAATAACAATCATAATTATAATTGTATTAATAATGGCAATGCTATTGATAACAATAATGATAATGATACCAATGATAATAATAATAATCATCATGATGATAACAATGATAAAGGTAACAAAACTTTTAATGATGATGGCAATAATAACTATGATAATGATATTTATTATATCAATGGAGGATAGCAAAGGTAATAATAATTTTTAAAAAAATATTGATATTGTAGTCGACGCAAACGAACGTAGATAAGTTTGAAATAAAAGTGATAAAAACAACAACAATATATGATAATAATAATAATAAAGTATTCGGATTTGTTTGCTTCGGAACGCTACTAGATTCCACTTGATCCTAAGCGTCGGAGGTTAAATTCTAATACTCTGTTTGTATTTATAAAACAATAATAACTTAATAATGATAGCTTATTATGTCATTCGTTGAATCCCAAGGCTGGTGAAGATGATTGTGAAAGACAGACGGTAATCGGGTAAAAAATGATATGCTATCATCAAATTTGAACGAGTGTTTGATCTAGTCATGGCGAATTCAAATCATGTACTAAAGACGCACTCTCCAAGTCTGTTATTTCACACTCTGTTGATTATATCTATATCTATATATATATATATATATATATATATATAATATATATATATATATATATATATATATAATATATATATGTGTGTGTGTGTGTGTGTGTGTGTGTGTGTGTGTGTGTGTGTGTGTTTGTATACAAATATCATTAAAATAGATATTCACATTATTATTAAATAAATTATATATATGAAAATAGATTTTTACATATAGCATTACACTGATAGATTATTATATGGACTTTTACATGCATCAATCGACTATGAAATTTCGTTTTATGTTTTTATTTATAGAGTATTCATTTAATGTGTTAATTACTTGATTATGTAATGTTATATGTATATGGTCTTCGACCTTTTAATAGGTATCCATAAAAAAAATCGATAAAACCTTTCTACGTACTTTTTAGTTTGCCCATGTAGATACGATGAAACATAATTAACTATACTTACGGATCTGTTGAGGTGTGGGAACTCGGGCTTCGAGTCGGTAATAGGCAATCTAAACAGGCCATTAGGGATGATCTGAATCCTTCATTCTTGTATAAAATGTTGGTAATGCAGCAATGTTTATACAGTAGTCCAGATGAACCTTTCTTAGGAAGATGAATAACAAATTGCATCACTGGGAAAGATTCACCTGGACTTCATCGAACGACGTGAAGCCACCTTAGCAAGCTTGTTTGAATATCTCAGACTGGGAGAGTGCGTATCTTGTGCATGATTTCAATTTCCCATGACTAGATCCAGCACTCGTCCAAATCTGATGATAGCATCTCACCAAGTACCGAATAACACTTGTACTTCACATTTATTTTCATTAGCCCAGGTTAACCTTTCTCCGGAGGATGCTTTGATAGCTACATCACTGGGTAAGGTTCACCTGGGCTTCACAAAGGCGTCACGAGAAACCAAGAAGAATGATTATAGTATAAGCTTTTGTGGAGCCACTTTAGGAAACTTGATCATATATCTCAGACTGGGAGAGTGCGTCTCTAATGCATGATTTCAATTTCCCATGACTAGATCCAGCACTCGTCCAAGTCTGATGATAACATCTCAACTAGTACCGATGAACTCTTGTACTCCACAGTTATCTTCATTAGCCCAGGTTAACCTTTCTCCGAATGATGCCTTGATATCTACATCACTGGGAAAGGTTCACCTGGGCTTCATAAAAACATCAGAGAAAATCATGAAGCAGAAGTTTTTAACAAAATTCTAATTAATATCATTAGCCCGGGTTGACCTTTCTCCGAATGATGCCTTGATATCGACATCACTGGGAAAGGTTCACATGGGCTTCACAAAACGTCACGAAAGCCAATAATAATTATAGTATAAGCTTTAGTGAATGAAGTAGTATCTTTAGTGGAGCCAACTTGATTATATATCTCAGACTGGGAGAGTGCGTCTCTAGTGCAGGATTTCAGTTTACCATGACTAGATCCAGCACACTTGTACTTCACAGTTATCTTCATTAGCCCAGGTTAACCATTCTCCGGGTGATGCCTTGATATCTCCATCACTGGGAAAGGTTCACCTGGGCTTCACAAAGGCGTCACGAGACACCAAGAATAATAATTATAGTATAAGCTAGTGAATGAAGTAGTAATATTTAGTGGAGCCACTTTAGGAAACTTGATTATATATCTCAGACTGGAAGAGTGCGTCTCTAGTGCATGATTTCAGTTTACCATGACTAGATCCAGCACACTTGTATTTCACAGTTATCTTCATTAGCCCAGGTTAACCATTCTCCGGGTGATGCCTTGATATCTCCATCACTGGGAAAGGTTCACCTGGGCTTCACAAAGGCGTCACGAGACACCAAGAAGAATAATTATAGTATAAGCTAGTGAATGAAGTAGTAATATTTAGTGGAGCCACTTTAGGAAACTTGATTATATATCTCAGACTGGGAGAGTGCGTCTCGAGTGCATAATTTCAATTTACCATGACTAGATCCAGCACTCGTCCAAGTCTGATTATAGCATCTCATCTAGTACCGATAAACTCTTGTACTTTGCAGTTATCTTCATTAGCCCAGGTTAACCTTTCTCCGGATGATGCCTTGATATCTACATCACTGGGAAAGGTTCACCTGGGCTTCACAAAGGCGTCATGAGAAACAAGAAGAAGAATTATAGTATAAGCCTTAGTGAATGAAAATCATGAAGCAGAAATTTTAAACAAAATTCTCATTAATATCATTAGCCCAGGTTAACCTTTCTCCGAATGATGCCTTGATATCTGCATCACCGGGAAAGGTTCACCTGGGCTTCACAAAAGCGCCAATTATAGTATAAGCCTTAGTGAATGATTTTAATTCACTAGGTCAAAATCTGTCGATAGTATCTCTAGTTTGTACTTCACAGTTATCTTCATCGGACTAGGTTAACCTTTCTCCAGAGGATATCTTAATAGCTATATCACTGGGAAAGGTTCACCTGGGCTTCAAAAAAAGCATCACAACGAAGTATGAAGAAGAATCAAATATTATGATTTTTAATAAAAATTATTTGCCCTAAACTTCATCACTGTGAAAAGTCCATCTGGGCTTTAAAGAATGGCATGAGAATGAAGAATAATTATCAACAGAGTGTAAATTAAATAGATTTCCATACACATATCAAATGATTATGGGATTTTATATTTTACAGTTATCTCTGATTAGGTCCAAATCTGACGATAGTATCTCTAGTACCGATGAATGTTTGTACTTCACGGTTATCTTCATCAGCCCAGTTTAACCTTCCTCCGGAGGATGCATTAATCGCTACATCACTGGGAAAGGTTCACCTAAGCTTCAAAAAACACCACAGAAAATCTTGAATCAATGAATGAGTACCGTAATTATTGTTGACATGCACATAAATCAACATAGTGAATGTGAGAGTGCGTCGAGCGCTTATCCAAATCTGATGAGAGTATCATATATATCAATAAATATATATATATATATTTTTTTTTTCATATATTTACATAAAAAGAAGAATTAGAAAAAAATAATATATACATACATACATACGCACACACACACACACACACACACATACATATATATAATATATATATATATTATATATATATATATATATATATATATATATAATATATATATATATTAATAATAATACATATATAATATATATATATATATATATATATAATATATATATATATATATATATATATATATATATATATATATATATATAAAATAATATATATATATATATATATTGTATATATATATATATATAATATATATATAAACATATATATATATATATAATTAATAATTATATATATATATATATATCTATATATATATATATATATATATATATATATATATATATATATATATATATATATATATATAACGATATATATATAATAACAAAGATAAGTCAATGTAATTGTGTGTATACACACATGAATATTAATATATAATACACACTATATATATATATATATATATATATATATATATATATATATATATATATATATATATATATATATATATATATAACGATTGATAGAGAGAGAAAGAAACAAAGAAAATGAAAATGTGTGTGTGTGTGTGTGTTTTGTGGTATACACGCACACACACACACACACACACACATACACACACACACATATATATATATATAGATATATATATACATAGATACATATATATATATATATATATATATAAATATATACCTATACATATATATACATATGTCCTATACATATACACATATATATATATATATATATATATATATATATATATATATATATATATATATATATATATATATATATATATATATATATATATATATATATATATATATATATATATACATATATATAGATAGATAGATAGATAGATACAGAGAGAGAGAGAAAGTGCAGAAATAAAAAAGAAAAAGAAATCAAATTGTATCAAGAAAAATGAAAATGAAAATGAAAATGAAAATAAAAATGAAAATGAAAATGAAAATGAAAATGAAAATGAAAATGATACTGAAAATGAAAATGATATTGAAAATGAAAATGAAAATGCTAATGAAAATTAAAATAAAAATAAAAATGTAAATGCTAATGTAAGTGACAATGAAAATGATACTGAAAATGATACTGAAAATGATACTGAAAATGATACTGAAAATGATACTGAAAATGATACTGAAAATGATACTGAAAATGATACTGAAAATGATACTGAAAATGATACTGAAAATAATAATGAAAATGGTAATAAAAATAATAAATGATATGAAAATGAAAATGCATAATAAAATGGAAATGATAATGAATATATAAAATGAAAATAAATAATGATAATGAAAATAAAAATGAAAATGAAAAAATAATGAAAATGAAAAGATAGAAAAGGAAAATGAAAATGAAAGATAAATGAAAATGAAAATAAAAATGAAAATGATAATGAAAATGATAATGAAAATGATAATGAAAATGATAATGATAATGAAAATGATAATGAAAATGATAATGAAAATGATAATGAAAATGATAATGAAAATGATAATGAAAATGATAATGAAAATGATAATGAAAATGATAATGAAAATGATAATGAAAATGATAATGAAAATGATAATGAAAATGATAATGAAAATGATAATAATATAATAATGATGATAATGAAAATGATAATGAAAATGATAATGAAAATGATAATGAAAATGATAATGAAAATGATAATGAAAATGATAATGAAAATGATAATGAAAATGATAATGAAAATGCTAATGATAATGAAAATGCTAATGAAAATGATATTGAAAATTATAATGAAAATGGTAATGAAAATGGCAATGAAAATGCTAATGAAAATGAAAATGAAAATGAAAATGAAAATGAAAATGAAAATGAAAATGAAAATGATATTGAAAATGCTAATGAAAATGCTAATGAAAATGAAAATAAAAATGAAAATGCTAATGAAAGTGATAATGAAAATGATAATGAAAATGATAATGAAAATGATAATGAAAATGATAATGAAAATGGTAATGAAAATGATAATGAAAATGGTAATGCAAATGGTAATGCAAATGGTAATGCAAATGGTAATGCAAATGGTAATGCAAATGGTAATGCAAATGGTAATGCAAATGGTAATGCAAATGGTAACGAAAATGGTAATGAAAATGGAAATGAAAATGGAAATGAAAATGGTAATGAAAATGGCAATGAAAATGGAAATGAAAATGGAAATGAAAATGGTAATGAAAATGGCAATGAAAATGGTAATGCAAATGGTATTGAAAATGGTAATGAAAATTGTAATGATAATAATGATAATGAAAATTATAATGAAAATAATGAAAATGATAATAATAATAATAATTATAATAATAATAATAATTCTCATACTCTGTTTGTATTTATAAAACAATAATAACTTAATAATGATAGCTTATCATGTCATTCGTTGAATCCCAAGGCTGATGAAGATGATTGTGAAAGACAGACGTTAATCGGGTACAAAGTGAAATGCTATCATCAAATTTGAACGAGTGTTTGATCTAGTCATGGCGAATTCAAATCTTGTACTAAAGACGCACTTTACAAGTCTGTTATTTCACACTCTGTTGATTATATATATATATA
>NW_028234423.1:6888453-6890953 GCF_977035675.1 Penaeus japonicus | reverse complement strand
GTAATGAAAATGGTAATGAAAATGGTAATGAAAATGGTAATGAAAATGGTAATGAAAATGGTAATGAAAATGGTAATGAAAATGGTAATTAAAATGGTAATTAAAATGGTAATTAAAATGGTAATTTAAATGGTAATTAAAATGGTAATGAAAATGGTAATTAAAATGGTAATGAAAATGGAAATGAAAATTGTAATGAAAATGGAATGAAAATGGCAATAAAAATGGTAATGCAAATAGTAATGCAAATGGTAATGCAAATGGTAATGAAAATTGTAATGAAAATGGTAATTTAAATGGTAATTTAAATGGTAATTTAAATGGTAATTTAAATGGTAATTTAAATGGTAATGAAAATGATAATGAAAATGATAATGAAAATAATGAAAATGATAATAATAAGAATAATTATAATTATAACAATAATGGCAATGCTAATGATAACAATAAAGATAATGATACCAATGATAATAATAATAATCATGATGATAACAATGATAAAGGTAACAAAACTTTTAATGATGATAGCAATAACTATGATAATGATATTAATGATATCAATGGAGGATAGCAAAGAAAAAATATATTAATATTGTAGTCGACGCAAACGAACGTAGATAAATTTGAAATAAGTGACAAAAAAACAATATATACTATAATAATGATAATAAAGTATTCGAATTTGTTTGCTTCAGAACGCTACTAGATTCCACTTGATCCTAAGCGTCGGAGGTTAAATTCTCATACTCTGTTTGTATTTACAAAACAATAATAACTTAATAATGATAGCTTATCATGTCATTCGTTGAATCCCAAGGCTGATGAAGATGATTGTGAAAGACAGACGTTAATCGGGTACAAAGTGAAATGCTATCATCAAATTTGAACGAGTGTTTGATCTAGTCATGGCGAATTCAAATCTTGTACTAAAGACGCACTCTCCAAGTCTGTTATTTCACACTCTGTTGGTTATATATATATATATATATATATATATATATATATATATATATATATATATATATATATATATATATATATATGTGTGTGTGTGTGTGTGTGTGTGTGTGTGTGTGTGTGTGTTTGTGTTTGTGTTTGTATACAAATATCATTAAAATAGATATTCACATTATTATTAAATAAATTATATATATGAAAATAGATTTTTACATACAGCATTAAACTGATACACTATTATATGGACTTTTACATGCATCAATCGACTATGAAATTTCGTTTTATGCTTTTATTTATAGAGTATTAATTTAATGTATTAATTACTTGATTATGTAATGTTATATGTATATGGTCCTCGACCTTTTAATAGGTATCCATTAAAAAAGATCGATAAAATCTTTCTACGTACTTTCTTGTTTGCCCATGTAGATACGATGAAACATGCTTAATTAACTACACGTACGGATCTGTTGAGGTGTGGGAACTCAGGCTTCGAGTCGGTAATAGGCAATCGAAACAGGCCATTAGGGATGATCTGAATCCTTCATTCTTGTTTAAAATGTAGGTAATGCAGCAATATTTATACAGTAGTCCAGATGAACCTTTCTTAGGAAGATGAATAACAAATTGCATCACTGGGAAAGATTCACCTGGGCTTCATCGGACGACGTGAAGCCACCTTAGCAAGCTTGTTTGAATATCTCAGACTGGGAGAGTGCGTATCTTGTGCATGATTTCAATTTCCCATGACTAGATCCAGCACTCGTCGAAATTTGATTATAGCATCTCACCAAGTACCAACGAACACTTGCATTTCACATTTATTTTCATTAGCCCAGGTTAACCTTTCTCCGGAGGATGCTTTGATAGCTACATCACTGGGAAAGGTTCACCTGGGCTTCATAAAAACATCAGAGAAAATTATAAAGCAGAAGTTTTTAACAAAATTCTAATTAATATCATTAGCCCGGGTTGACCTTTCTCCGAATGATGCCTTGATATCGACATCACTGGGAAAGGTTCACATGGGCTTCACAAAAGCGTCACGAGACACTAAGAAGAATAATTATAGTATAAGCTTTAGTGAATGAAGTAGTATCTTTAGTGGAGCCAACTTGATTATATATCTCAGACTGGGAGAGTGCGTCTCTAGTGCATGATTTCAGTTTACCATGACTAGATCCAGCACACTTGTACTTCACAGTTATCTTCATTAGCCCAGGTTAACCATTCTCCGGATGATGCCTTGATATCTCCATCACTGGGAAAGGTTCACCTGGGCTTCACAAGGCGTCACGAGACACTAAGAAGAATAATTATAGTATAAGCTAGTGAATGAAGTAGTAATATTTAGTGGAGCCATTTTAGGAAACTTGATTATATATCTCAGACTGGGAGAGTGCGTCTCTAGTGCATGATTTCAATTTACCATGACTAGATCCAGCACTCGTCCAAGTCTGATTATAGCATCTCATCTAGTACCGATAAACTCTTGTACTTCGCAGTTATCTTCATTAGCCCAGGTTAACCTTTCTCCGGATGA
>NW_028234423.1:6875953-6878453 GCF_977035675.1 Penaeus japonicus | reverse complement strand
AATGATAATGAAACCGATAATGAAACCGATAATGAAACTGATAATGAAAATGATAATGAAACCGATAATGAAACTGATAATGAAACCGATAATGAAACTGATAATGAAACTGATAATGAAACTGATAATGAAACTGATAAGAAAACTGATAATGAAACTGATAATGAAACTGATAATGAAACTGATAATGAAACTGATAATGAAACTGATAATGAAACTGATAATGAAACTGATAATGAAACTGATAATGAAACTGATAATGAAACTGATAATGAAACTGATAATGAAACTGATAATGAAACTGATAATGAAACTGATAATGAAACTGATAATGAAACTGATAATGAAACTGATAATGAAACTGATAATGAAACTGATAATGAAACCGATAATGAAACTGATAATGAAACCGATAATGAAACTGATAATGAAACCGATAATGAAACCGATAATGAAACTGATAATGAAACTGATAATGAAACCGATAATGAAACCGATAATGAAACCGATAATGAAACTGATATTGAAGCTGATAATGAAACCGATAATGAAACCGATAATGAAACTGATAATGAAACTGATAATGAAACTGATAATGAAACTGATAATGAAACTGATAATGAAACTGATAATGAAACTGATAATGAAACTGATAATGAAACTGATAATGAAACTGATAATGAAACTGATAAAGAAAATGATAAGGAAAATGATAAGGAAAATGGTAATGAAAATGATAATGAAAATGGTAATGAAAATGGTAATGAAAACGGTAATAAAAACGATGATGAAAATGGTAATGAAAATGGTAATGAAAACGGTAATGAAAACGGTAATGAAAACGTTAAGAAAACGGTCAATGAAAATGGTAATGAAAATGGTAATGAAAATGGTAATGAAAATGGTAATGAAAATGGTAATGAAAATGGTAATGAAAATGGTAATGAAAATGGTAATGAAAATGGTAATGAAAATGGTAATGAAAATGGTAATGAAAATGGTAATGAAAATGGTAATGAAAATGGTAATGAAAATGGTAATGAAAATGGTAATGAAAATGGTAATGAAAATGGTAATGAAAATGGTAATGAAAATGGTAATGAAAATGGTAATGAAAATGGTAATGAAAATGGTAATGAAAATGGTAATGAAAATGGTAATGAAAATGGTAATGAAAATGGTAATGAAAATGGTAATGAAAATGGTAATGAAAATGGTAATGAAAATGGTAATGAAAATGGTAATGAAAATGGTAATGAAAATAGGTAATGTAAATATTAATGAAAATTATAATGAAAATGGTAATGAAAATGGTAATGTAAATATTAATGAAAATTATAATGAAAATTATAATAACAATCATAATTATAATTGTAATAATAATGGCAATGCTATTGATAACAATAATGATAATGATACCACTGATAATAATAATAATCATGATGATGATAACAATGATAAAGGTAACAAAACTTTTAATAATAATGGCAATAATAACTATGATAATGATATCTATTATATCAATGGAGGATAGCAAAGGTAATAATATTTTTAAAAAAATATTGATATTGTAGTCGACGCAAACGAACGTAGATAAGTTTAAAATAAAAGTGGTAAAAACAACAACAATATATGATAATAATAATAATAAAGTATTCGGATTTGTTTGCTTCGGAACGCTACTAGATTCCACTTGATCCTAAGCGTCGGAGGTTAAATTCTAATACTCTGTTTGTATTTATAAAACAATAATAACTTAATAATGATAGCTTATCATGTCATTCGTTGAATCCCAAGGCTGGTGAAGATGATTGTGAAAGACAGACGCTAATCGGGTAAAAAGTGATATGCTATCATCAAATTTGAACGAGTGTTTGATCTAGTCATGGCGAATTCAAATCTTGTACTAAAGACGCACTCTCCAAGTCTGTTATTTCACACTCTGTTGAATTATATATATATATATGTATATATATATATATATATATATATATACATATATATATATATATATATATATATATATATGTATATATAGATAGATAGATAGATAGATTTTTACATAGACTTTTACATGCATCAATCTACTATGAAATTTCGTTTTATGTTTTTATTTATAGAGTATTAATTTAATGTATTAATTACTTGATTATGTAATGTTATATGTATATGGTCCTCGACCTTTTAATAGGTATCCATGAAAAAAATCGATAAAATCTTTCTACGTACTTTCTTGTTTGCCCATGTAGATACGATGAAACATGCTTAATTAACTACACGTACGGATCTGTTGAGGTGTGGGAACTCGGGCTTCGAGTCGGTAATAGGCAATCGAAACAGGCCATTAGGGATGATCTGAATCCTTCATTCTTGTATAAAATGTAGGTAATGCAGCAATATTTATACAGTAGTGCAGATGAACCTTTCTTAGGAAGATGAATACCAAATTGCATCACTGGGAAAGATTCACCTGGGCTTCATCGAACGACGTGAAGCCACC
>NW_028234423.1:6858453-6860953 GCF_977035675.1 Penaeus japonicus | reverse complement strand
TTATCATTTTCGTTATTATTGTCATTATTATTATCATTATAATTATTATTATTATCATAATTATTAGTAACATTATTATTTTTATCACCTTATAAATATTATTATTAGTAGTAGTACTATTGTTATTATTATTATTATTATTATTATTATTATTATTATCATTATCATTATTATCATTATAATCATTATTATCATTATTATTATCATTATCATTATTATTATTATCATTATTATCAATACAATTATCACTATTATCATTATGATAATCATTATTGTTATTATCATTAGTCCTATTATTGTCTTTATCATCATTATCATTATTATCATTATCACAATTATCATTATCATTATTATTATCTTTGTTATTATTATTATTTTTATTATAATTATTATTATGATTATTATTTTTATTATAATTATCATTATGATTATTATTACTATCGTTATTATTATTATCGTTGTTATTAGTTTTCTTATCATTATTATCATAATTATCATATGATCATTTTAATAATATTATCATATTATTATTACAGTCATTATTAGTATTATTGTTATTATTATCATGATTAACAGTATCATCATTATTAGTATAATTGTTATTAGTATCTTTATTATTATCATCATTATTATTAGTTTCATTATTATTAGTATCATCATCGTTATTTACATTATTATTATTATTATTATAATTATCATTTTTATCATTATTTTAAACATTATTATTATCATTATTATTATTATTATATTATTATCATTATTATTAATGTAATTATTATTAGTGGTATTATTATGAGAATGATTATTATTAGCATCATTATTATTAGTATCATTATTATCATTATCATTAACATTATTAACATTATTATTTCTATCATTATTATTATTATCGTTTTATTATTTTTATTATTATTATCGTTTTTATTATTTTAATTATTATTATTATCATTATTATCATTATCATCATTATTATTATCACTTTTTTTATTATCTTTATTATTATTATTATCATTAATATTATTATCATTATCATTATTATTATTATCATTATTATTATCATCCTTATTATTATCATTATTATTATCATCATTATTATTATCATCATTATCATCATCATCATTATCATTATTATTATCATCATTATTATTATTATCATTATTATCATTATCATTATTTTTATTATAATTATTTTTAGTAACATTATTATTAATTTCATTATTATTTTTATTATTATCATTATAATCATTATCATTATTATCATTATCCTTATTATCCTTATCATTATTATCATTATTATCATCATTGTTATTATATGATTAATATTACTATCATTTTTATTATTATCATTATTCTTAATATTATTATCATTATTATTATAATCATTATTGTTATCATAATGATCATCATCATTATTATTATAATCATTATTGTTATCATAATGATCATCATCATTATTATTATGATCATTATTATCAATATCATAATTATTATCAATATCATAATTATTATCATAATTACTATTATTATCATCATTTTATTGTAATTATTTTTATTATCATTTTTATTATTATCAATATTCTTAACTTTATTATAATTATCATTGTCCATATTATAATTATCATTGTCCATATTATAATTATCATTACTATTTTTTTCATTATTACAATTATCATTATTATTATTTCCAACATTATCATTTTCATTATTATCATTTCATATTGTCATCATTATTGTTATCATCACTATTGTCATTAAAATTATTATAATTTTATTATCACTATTATCATTATTGTTATCATCACTATTATTCTTAATGTTATGAAAATTTTATCATCACTTTTATCATTACTATTATCGTTAATTTTATCATTAAAGTTATTGTTTTTTTAATCTTTAATTTTATGGTTATTTTTAACATTATTGTTATTATCATTAGCATTATTTCTATCGTTATTTTTAACATGATTGTTATTATCATTATCATTATTTCTATCATTATTGTTATCGTTTTTTATTATCATTGTTATCGTTTTTTATTATCATTGTTATCGTTTTTTTATTATCATTGTTATCGTTATTTTTATTAATGATTTTATCATTCTTTATCGTCATTATTATCATTATTTTTATCGTCATTGTTATCATCATTGTTATCGTTATTATTATCATTATTTTTGTCTCTATTTATATTATTATTATCATTATTTTCATCATAATCATTATTGTTGTTATCTTAATTGTTATCATAATTATCATTTTTGTTATAAATATTTTATCATTTTTGTTATAAATATTTTATCATTTTTGTTATAAATATTTTATCATTTTTGTTATAAATATTTTATCATTTTTGTTATAAATATTTTATCATTTTTGTTATAAATATTTTATCATTTTTGTTATAAATATTTTATCATTTTTGTTATAAATATTTTATCATTTTTGTTATAAATATTTTATCATTTTTGTTATAAATATTTTATCATTTTTGTTATAAATA
>NW_028234423.1:6850953-6853453 GCF_977035675.1 Penaeus japonicus | reverse complement strand
ATTATATATATTATTTCCCCCACACACAAGGAAAAAGATAATGATACAGAAATCTATATTATTATTATTGTTATAATAATAATAATTATTATTGTTATTATTATTACTATTATTATTATCATCATCATCATTATTAATATTATCATCATTAATATCATTATTATTATCAATAATATTATTATCATTACCACTATTATTATTATCATTATTAATATCATTTTCATTAATATTATTTCTACTATCATTAATAATATTTCTACTATCATTAATATTATTTTTATTATCATTAGTATTATTATCATCATTAATACTATTATTATCATCATTAATTTTATCATTATTATCAGTATTATTATTATTAGTATCAGTATTATTAGTATCATTATTATAAGTATCATTATTATTAGTATCATTAGTTTTATTATCATTAGTTTTATTATCATTAGTTTTATTATCATTAGTTTTATTATTATTATTATTAGTATCATTATTATTAGTATCGTTATTATTATCATAATTACTATTATCATGATTACTATTATCATGATTACTATTATCATAATTATTATTATCGTTATTATTAGTATCATTAATATTATCATCATAATTATCATTATCGTTATTATTGATATCATTATTATTATTATCATTGTTATTACTATCATTACTATCATTATCATTATTATTATTACTATAATTATTATAATGATCACCATCATTATTATTATTATCAATACCATTATTATTATCATTATTATTATTATCAATACCATTATTATTATCATTATTATTATTATCACTATTATCATCATTATTTTTATAATCATTTTATTATTATCATTATCATTAACTTAATTATAATTATCTTTATTATCATTGTCCATATTATAATTGTCATTACTATTATTTTCATTAATGTTTCACTTTAATTTTTTTTAATATTTATTATTTCCATTATCATTATTTTCATTATTATTCCTTCAATTATTACCTTTTATTATGTTATTTCATTATTGTCATGATTATTGTTATAATTATTGTTAACATTACTATTATCATTAATTTTATCATAATTTTATTAACTCTATCATCATTATTGTTATCATAATTTTATTAACTCTATCATCATTATTGTTATCATCATTATCATAATTGATTTTATCATACTTTTATCACTATTATAATTATTTTTTTCATTATTGTTATCGTTATTTTTATCGTTATTATCATTATTGTTATTATTAATGTTAACGTTATCTCTATCATTATTATTATCGTTTTTTATTATCATTTTTATCGTTATTTTTATCAATATTTTTTATCATTTTTATAGTCATCTCTATTTATATTATTTTTTATACTTCTTCTTATCATTATTGTTATCATCATTTTTATCATTGTTTTTATAATTTCTGTTATCATTGTTTTTATCATTGTTTTCATCATTTCTGTTATCATTGTTTTTATCATTTCTGTTATCATTGTTTTTATCATTTCTGTTATCATTGTTTTTATCATTGTTTTTATCATTGTTTTTATCATTGTTTTTATCATTTCTGTTATCATTGTTTTTATCATTTCTGTTATCATTGTTTTTATCATGTCTGTTATCATTGTTTTTATCATTTCTGTTATCATTGTTTTTATCATTTCTGTTATCATTGTTTTTATCATTTCTGTTATCATTGTTTTTATCATTTCTGTTATCATTGTTTTTATCATTGTTTTTATCATTTCTGTTATCATTGTTTTTATCATTTCTGTTATCATTATTTTTATCATTTCTGTTATCATTAATTTTAGCATTTCCGTTACCATTATTTTTATCATTTCTGTTATCATTATTGATATAAATGTTTTATCATTTTCGGTATTAAGATTCTACAATCAAAGATCATAAGGTGGCTTCATGTCGCTCGATGAAGCCCAGATGAACCTTTCCCAGTGATGCAGTTTATAATTCATCTTCCGAGGAAAGGTTCATCTAGGCTGATTAAGAGAATATAACTGTGAAATTATCCTACGAGAGATATACAATCATGCATCCCACGGTGGCTTCACGTCGGTCGATGAAGCCCAGGTGAACCTTTCCCAGTGATGGAGTTTGTAATTCATCTTCCGAGGAAAGGTTCATCTGGGATGAATAAGAGAATTTTGTACAAACATTGCTGCATTGACTCCATTTTATACAAGAATGAAGAACTTAGATCATCCCTAAGTGCCCATTTCGATTGACTATTACTGACTCGAACACCGAGTTCCCATACCTCTACTGGAAATAGACTGACTTCATCTAATCAAGTGATTTATATTTGATTTATATTATGAATAATGTATTTATGGAAGGATGTTTCATACTCTGTAAATATGTGTACTATTATCGTGTGTATGGAGGAAATGAAGATTGGAAATTTAAGAGTTACTTGGATATCCTCTTTTCATTTCTACGTAACTACGTAACTGTCTTCCTTAGCACTTTTTCATTGTTATATAGATGGAT
>NW_028234423.1:6815953-6848453 GCF_977035675.1 Penaeus japonicus | reverse complement strand
ATTTATTATTTTCATTATTATTATTTCCTTATTGTCATAATTATTGGTATCATTAATGTTATCATCACTGTTATCATTAAATTTATCATAATTGTTATCATCAGTGTTATAATGATTGTTATCGTTATTTTTATTGTTAGTTTTATTATTATTGTTCTCATTATTGTTACTGTTCGTTTTATCATTATTATTATCGTTATTTTTATCAACATTTTAAGCATTTTATATATCACTTTTATAATAATTATTGTTATAATTATTTTCATCATCCTTTTTATTATTATTGTTATCTCCATTTCTATAATTTTTAAATTATTGTTATCAGAATTGTTATCATTATTGTTATAAATACTTTATCATGTATATGAACAGTATTGATATAATTTTTTAAGTGTATTTTTCTCACCAATGTTATAATTATTATCAATATTGTTATTATTGCTATCGAAATTGTTATTATTGCTATCAAAATTGTTATTATTGCTATCAAAATTGTTATTATTGTTATCAATATCGAAATTATTGTTATCAATATTGATATTATTGTTATCAATATTGATATTATTGTTATCAATATTGATATTATTGTTATCAATATTGTTATCAAAATTGTTATTAATGTTATGAATATTTATATTATTGTTATGAATATTTATATTATTGTTATCAATATTGATATTATTATTATCAATATTGTTATTATTGTTATCACTATTGTCATTATTATTATCAATATTGTCATTATTGTTATCAATATTGTAATTATTGTTATCAATATTGTTATTATTGTTATCAATATTGTAATCATTGTTATCAATACTGTTATTATTGTTATCAATATTGTTATTATTGTTATCAATATTGTTATCATTGTTATCAATATTGTTATCATTGTTATCAATATTGTTATTATTGATATCAATATTGTTATTATTGTTATCAACATTGCTATTAGTATTATCAATATTTTTATTATTGTTATCAATATTGTTATTAGTATTATCAATATTGTTATTATTGTTATTAATATTGTTATTATTGTTATCAATATTGTTATTATTGTTATCAATATTGTTATTATTGTTATCAATATTGTTATTATTGTTATTAATATTGTTATTATTGTTATCGATATTGTTATTATTGTTATCATATTGTTATTAATGTTATCAGCATTGTTAGTATTGTTATCAATATTGTTATCAAATTTGTTATCAATATTGTTATCAAATTTGTTATCAATATTGTTATCATTATTATTATCGATGTTGTTATTAATAATGTTATCAAATTTGTTATCAATATTGTCATCATTATTATTATCGATGTTGTTATTAATAATGTTATCAAATTTGTTATCAATATTGTTATCATTATTATTATCGATGTTGCTATCAGTAATGTTATCATTACTGTTATTATTATTGTTTTCAATATTGTTATTATACTTATCAATATCATTATCTTTATTCATATTAATATTGTTATCAATATTATTATCATTATTCTCATCAATATTGTTATCATTATTGTTATCAATATTATTATCATTATTCTTATCAATATTGTTGTCCTTATTCTTTTCAATATCATTATCTATATTCATATCAACATTGTTATCAATATTGTTATCATTATTCTTATCAATATTGTTATCATTATTGTTATCAATATTATTATCATTATTCTTATCAATATTGTTATCATTATTATTATCATTATTCTTATGAATATTGTTATTCTTATTCTTATCAATATTGTCATCATTATTCTTATCAATATTATTGTCATTATTTTTATCAATATTATTGTCATTATTCTTATAAATATCATTATCAATATTGTTATCAATATTGTTATCATAATGTTATCAATATTCTTATCATTATTGTTATCAATATTGTTATTAATATTGTTATCATTATTGTTATCAATATTGTTATCAATATTGTTATCAATATTGTTATCAATATTGTTATCAATATTGTTATCAATATTGTTATCATTATTGTTTTCAATGTTGTTATCATTATTCTTATCAATATCGTTATCATTTAAGCATCACAAGAAGAGTAATCATTCAGTAACGAAGATCATAGATTTTTGTTGCAATATTCTCTTAATCAGCTCTGAACCTTTCACCGGAAGACGAATAACACTCTGAATCACTGGGAAAGGTTCAACTGGGATTCAACGAATGACAAGATAATAAAGAAAAATCCATCATTATTGTTATTATTGATGTTAATGATTTGTACATAAATCCACACAGAGAGTTGTTTTTGTATTGGATTTCATTTTGAAGAATAATCAATCATTATCATTAAATACATTTTTACATTTATGATTCAATTTATATTGACATATATCCTCAAATATATACATTTTTTATATCATGAAATATGACTTTTGATAAATGAAATATATTTTTTTGTATATTATTTAATATACTGATGCTGGGCTGATTAAAAGAATATTGAACAAACATTGCTGCATTTCATACAAGAAGGAAAAATTCAGATTATCCCAAAGTGGCCATTTCGATTGACTATTACTAACTCAAGCTAAATACAGCTATGATACATGTGTTTTCATTCATAAAATCATTCATGAGAATTATCCACAATGGATTTTTTATATATTATCAAATATATTTTTTGATATATCAAATATATCTTTTGATATATCATGAAATGTATTTTTTTTTATATCATGAAATATATTTTTGATATATCATGAAATATATTTTTGATATATCATGAAATATATTTTTTTAATATATCATGAAATATATATTTCTAATATATCATGAAATATATTTTTTAATATATCATGAAATATATATTTTTTTTTATATCATCAAATATATTTTTTTTGATATATCATCAAATATGTTTTTTTTTATATATCATTAATCTCCCGAAGAAAGGTTCATCGGGGCTGATCAAGAGAATATAACTGTGAAATTAGACTAGGTGATATGCTATCATCAGACTTGGACGAGTGCTGGATCTAGTCATGGTAAATTGAAATCATGCACTAGATACGCACTCTCCCAGTCTGAGATATACAATCAAGCATCCTAAGGTGGCTTCATGTCGTTCGATGAAGCCAAGGTGAACCTTTCCCAGTGATGCACTTATATATTCCTCTTTCGAAAAAAGATTCATCTGGGCTGATTCAGAGAATATAACTGAAATTAGCCTACTTCAGATGCTATCATCACACTTGGACGAGTGCTGGACCTAGTCATAGAAAATTTAAATAATGCACTACATATGCACTTTCCCAGTCTGAGATATACAACCAATCATCCTACGGTGGCTTCATGTCGTTGTATGAAGCCCAGGTGAACCTTTCCTAAGAAAATATCTGTGAAATTAGACTAGCTGCTATCATCAGACTCGTACAAGTGCTGGATCTAGTCATGGTAAATTGAAATCATGCACTAAATACGCATTCTCCCAGTCTGAGATATACAATCAAGCATCCTAAGGTGACTTCATGTCGTTCCATGATGCCCAGGTGAATCTTTCCCAGTGATGCAGTTTGTAATTCATCTTCCGAGGAAAGGTTCATCTGGGCTGATTAAGAGATTAAGGTACCATGATATCATCAGACTTGGACGAGTGCTGGATCTAGTCATGGTAAATTGAAATCATGTACTAGACACGTACTGTGGCTTCACGTCGTTCGATAAAGCCCAGGTGAACCTTTCCCAGTGATTCACTTATATATTCATCTCCCGAAGAAAGGTTCATCTGGGCTGATTAAGAGAATATAACTTAAGTTATCCTACGAGAGATATATAATCAAGCATCTACTGTGGCATCACGTCGTTCGATGAAGCACAGGTGAACCTTTCCCAGTGATGCACTTATATATTCATATCCCGAAGAAAGGTTCATCTGGGCTGATCAAGAGAATATAACTGTGAAATTAGACTAGGTGAGATGCTATCATCAGACTTGGACGAGTGCTGGATCTAGTCATGGTAAATTGAAATCATGCACTAAATACGCACTCTCCTAGTCTGAGATATACAATCAAGGATCCTAAGGTGGCTTCATGTCGTTCGATGAAGCCCAGGTGAACCTTTCCCAGTGATGGAGTTTGTAAATCATCTTCCGAGGAAAGGTTCATCTGGGCTGATTAAGAGAATATTATACAAACATTGCTGCTTTGACTCATTTTTATACAAGAATGAAAAACTCAGATCATCCCTAAGTGCCCATTTCGATTGACTATTACTGACCCGAACACCGATTTTCCATACCTCTACTGGAAATAGACTAACATTATCTAATCAAGCGATTTATATTTCATTGATATTATGAATAAAGTATTTATGGAGGGATATTTCATACTCTGTAAATATATGTACTATTATAATGTTTGCGTGTGTATGGAGGAAATGAAGAAATGAGATTGAAGAGTTACTTGGATATCCTCTTTTCATGTCTATCTAACTGGGTCATCTGTCTTCCTTAGCACTTCTTCATGGTGATATAAATGGATTGTTGTATTATAGAAAAATGGATTTACGTTATTATTATTATTATTATTATCATTATTATCAATACTTTTATTATTATCATTATTTTTATTATCATCATCATTATAAATAATATTATCATTTTTATTATTAGTATCATCTATTATTATTATTATCATTTTTATTATTATTATCATTTCTATTATTATTATCATTTTTATTATTATTATCATTTTCATTATTACTATCATTTTATTATTATTATTATTATTTTATTATTATTATTATCATTTTTATTATCATTATCATCATTTTTATTATCATTATCATCATTTTTATTATAATTATCATCATTTTTATTATCATTACCATCATTTTTATTATCATTATCATCATTTTATTATCATTACCATCATTTTTATTATCATTATCATCATTTTATTATCATTATCATCATTTTTATTATCATTATCATCATTTTTATTATCATTATCATCATTTTTATTATCATTATCATCATTTTTATTATCATTATCATCATTTTTATTATCATTATCATCATTTTTATTATCATTATCATCATTTTTATTATCATTATCAATGATATTATTATTATTATCATTTTTATTATCATTATCAATAATAATATTATTATTATCATTATTATTCCTTTTATTATTATCATAATCATCACCATCATTATTATCATTATTATTATTATCAATATCGTTATTATCAGTATCATTATTATTAATATAATCATTATTAATATTATTATTATTTTCATTTTTATTATTATTATCTTTATCATTGTTATTATTATTATAATTATCATTTTTTATTATTATTATGTTTATCATAATCATCATTATTATTATTATCATCATAATCATCAATATTATTATTTTCAATATTATTGTCTTAATCATTATTATTTTCATTATTATTATTTCATTATTGTCATGATTATTGTTATCATTATTGTCAAAATTAATATTACCATAATTGATATCATCACTATTATCATTATTGTTATCGTCACTATTTTCATTAAGTTTATCATAATTGATATCATCACTATTATCCTTATTGTTATCGTTATTTTTATCATTATTATTATCGTTATTTTTATTACTATTATTATCGTTATTTTTATCATTGTTATTATCGTTATTATTATAATTATTATTATTGTTATTTTTATCAATATTCTAATCATTATTTTTATTATATCTATTTCCATTATTTTTTATCATTATTATCATTATCAGCATTATCATTATTGTTATCATTATTAGCATTATTGTTATCATTATTAGCATTATTGTTATCATTATTAGCATTATTGTTATCATTATTAGCATTATTGTTATCATTATTGTTATCATTATTATCATTATTGTTATCATTTTTATTATCATTATTGTTATCATTATTGTTATCATTTTTATTATCATTGTTATTATCATTTTTATTATCATTATTGATATCATTCTTATATCTATTCTTATCATTATTGTTATCTTTATTATCATTGTTTACCTTTATTATCATTATTGTTATCTTTATTATCATTGTTTACCTTTATTATCATTATTGTTATCAATATCATTATTGTTATCATTATCATTATTGTTTTCATTATCATTATTGTTATCATTATCATTATTGTTATCATTTTCATTATTGTTATCATTATCAATATTGTTATCATTATTTTTTGTCATCATTATCGATATTGTTATCATTATCATTATTGTTATCATTATCATTATTATTATCATTATTGTTATCACTATCCGTATTGTTATCATTATCATTATTGTTATCATTATCATTATTGTTATCATTATCATCATTGTTATCATTATTATTTTTGTTATCATTATCATTATTGTTATCATTATCATTTTTTGTTATCATTATCATTTTTTGTTATCATTATCATTATTGTTATCATTATCATTAGTGTTATCATTATCATTAGTGTTATCATTATCATTAGTGTTATCATTATCATTAGTGTTATCATTATCATTAGTGTTATCATTATCATTAGTGTTATCATTATCATTAGTGTTATCATTATCATTATTGTTTTCATTATCATTATTGTTATCGTTATCTTTATTGTTATCGTTATCATTATTGTTATCGTTATCATTATTGCTATCGTTATCATCATCATTATTGTTATCATTACCATTATCATTATTGTTTTCATTATCATTATTATCATTATTGTTATCATTATCATTATTATTATCGTTATCGTTATTGTTATCATTAGCATTATTGTTATCATTATAATTTTAGTTATAACTATTATCATTAGCATTATTGTTATCATTGTCATTATTGTTATCATTATCATTATTGTTATCATAATCATTATTGTTATCATTATTATTATTATTATTATTATTATTGTTATAATTTTCATTATTGTTATCACTATCATTATTCTTATCATTATCATGATTCTTATCATTATCATTGTTATCATTATCATTGTTATTTTTATCATTATTGTTATAGTTAATTATTTTTATCATTATCATTTTTGTTATCATTATCGTTATCATTAGCATTATCATTATTGTTATCATTATCATTATTGTTATCATTATCATTATTGTTATCATTATCATTATTGTTATCATTATCATTATTGTTATCATTATCATTATTGTTATCATTATCATTATTGTTATCATTATCATTATTGTTATCATTATCATTATTGTTATCATTATCATTATTGTTATCATTATCATTATTGTTATCATTATCATTATTGTTATCATTATCATTATTGTTATCATTATCATTATTGTTATCATTATCATTATTGTTATCATTATCATTATTGTTATCATTATCATTATTGTTATCATTATCATTATTGTTATCATTATCATTATTGTTATCATTATCATTATTGTTATCATTATCATTATTGTTATCATTATCATTATTGTTATCATTATCATTATTGTTATCATTATCATTATTGTTATCATTACCATTATTGTTATCATTATCATTATTGTTATCATTATCATTATTGTTATCATTATCATTATTGTTATCATTAACATTATTGTTATCATTATCATTATTGTTATCATTATCATTATTGTTATCATTATCATTATTGTTATCATTATCATTATTGTTATCATTATCATTATTGTTATCATTATCATTATTGTTATCATTATCATTATTGTTATCATTATCATTATTGGTATCATTATCATTATTGGTATCATTATCATTATTGTTATCAGTATCATTATTGTTATCATTATCATTATTGTTATCATTATCATTATTGTTATCATTATCATTAATGTTATCATTACCATTATTATTATCGTTATCATTATTGATATCATTATCATTATAGTCATCATTATCGCTATTATTATCATGTTAATTATTGTTATCATTATCATTATTGAAATCATTATTATTATTGTTATCATTATCATTTTTGTTAACTTTATTGTTATCATTAATATCTTTGTTATCATTATTATTGTTATCATTATTATTGTTATCATTATCATTATTGTTATCATTATCATTATTGTTATCATTATTATTATTGTTATCATTATTATTATTATCATCATTGTTATCATTACTGCTTTGCGCTTTATGTAGGATAGTCTACCAGAAATCGCATTTTATTTAACGATCATCATTAACACCTCTCTGGTTACTGGTGTTTTTCTGTCGCTTTGGAAACATGTAATTGTAACACCAATTTTTAAGTCTGGGGATATAGACATGAATAATTACCGCCTTGTCAAAATACTAATAGTACTATCTAAGGTTCTTGAAAAGGCAGTAGCAAATCAATTGATTAATTTCCTGGAAACCAATATCTTTTTATCTAAAACTCAACATGGCTTTAGAAATACGTTATCCACTGAAACTCATTGGTTTGACAGCTATCTAAATAGAAGAACCCAATCGGCAAAAATTAAAGAGTATATATCATCATAACAACCAGGCTATTTCGGTGTTGCACAAGGATCTATATTAGGCCCAATCTTATTCACAATTTTCATTAATGATTTATCAACCATAGTCCATAACTGCCATCTAATACAATACGCCGATGATTCTCAATTTCTCCATAGCGACACAGTGATCAATTTATATGCATTGATAACAAACACTCAAGACACTCTTGTTCAAGCAAAATGATATTTTGACATCAATGGCCTTAAAATATATCCACCCAAAAACTCAATGTATCTTTATAGGTAGTCGGCAAAATTTAGCTAAAATTCCCATAGACACAACCATAGATTTCGAGGGCTGCCAAATTAAACCAAGAAATTTAGTAAAAAAATCTAGGAGTACACTTCGACAGATATATGACGTTTGAATCCCATGTTGATAACATACATAGGAAGGTAATGGGAACTTTGATATATCTTAATCATATAAAAAATAAAATCCCTACAGAAACAAGAATCACGGTTGTACAAACACAACCTATGAACCTCATTAACTATTGCTTAAATGTTTGGGGCTCTACTAACAAAACCCTAATGCAGAAATCACAAAGACTACAAAACTTTGCTGTAAGAGTTGCATTAGGTAATGTTAGTAAGTTCGATCACATCACCCCACATATTCTTCAACTAAATTAGTTAAAAATTAAAGCCAGAATCAGCTATGATACATATGTTTTCATTCATAACATCATTCATGGGAATTATCCACAATGGATTTCTTTTATATATCATCAAATATATTTTTTGATATAGCATCAAATACATCTTCTGATGTATCATTAATTTCAACTTATATATTCATCTCCCGATGAAAGGTTCATCGGGGCTGATTAAAAGAATATAACTATAAAGTTGTAAATATGCTATCATCAGACTTGGACGAGTGCTGGATCTAGTCATGATAAATTGATATCATGCACTAAATACGCACTCTCCTAGTCCTAGATACACAATCAAGGATCTTAATGTGGCTTCACGTCGTTCGATGAAGCCCAGGTGAACTTTTCCCAGTGATGCACTTATATATTAATCTTCTGGGCTGATTAAGAGAATATAACTGAAATTATAATAGGTGAGATGCTATCATCACACTTGGACGAGTGCTGGACCTAGTCATGGTAAATTGAAATAATGCACTAAACACGTACTCTCCCTGTCTAAGATATACAATCAAGCATCCTAAGGTGACTTCATGTCGTTCGATAAAGCCCAGGTGAACCTTTCCCAGTGATGCACTTATATATTCATCTCCCGAAGAAAGGTTCATCTTGGCTGATTAAGAGAATATAACTGTGAAATTATGATGCACTTATATATTCATCTCCCGAAGAAAGGTTCACCTGGGCTGATTAAGAGAATATAACTGTGAAATTAACCTACGAGAGATATACAACCAAGCATCCTACGGTGGCTTCATGTCTTTCGTCAAAGCCCAGGTGAACCTCTCCCAGTGATGGACTTATATATTCATCTCCCGAAGAATATACCTGTGAAATTAGCTTAGGTGAGTACTATCATCACACTTGGACGCGTGACGGATCTAGTCATGGGAAATTGAAATCATACACTAAATACGCACTCTCCAAGTCTGAGATATACAATGAAGCATCCTAGGGTGGCTTCATATCGTTCGATGAAGCCCAGGTGAACCTTTCCCAGTGATGCACTTATATATTCATCTCCCGAAGAAAGGTTCATCTTGGCTGATTAAGAGAATATAACTGAAATTAGCCAAGGTAACATGCTAACATAAGACTTAAACGAGTGCTGGATCTAGTCATGGTAAATTGAAATCATGCACTAGACACGTACTCTCCCTGTCTAAGATATACAATCAAGCATCCTGGGATGGCTTCATGTCGTTCGATGAAGCCCAGATGAACCTTTCCCAGTGATGCACTTATATATTCATCTTCCGAAGAAAGGTTCATCTGGGCTGATTAAGAGAATATAACTGTGAAATTATCCTAGGTGAGATGCTATCATCAGACTTGGACGAGTACTGGATCTAGTCATAGTAAATTTAAATCATGCACTAAATACGCACTCTCCTAGTCTGAGATATACAATCAAGGATCCTAAGGTGGCTTCATGTCGTTCGATGAAGCCTAGATGAACCTTTCCCAGTGATGGAGTTTGTAAATCATCTTCCGAGGAAAGGTTCATCTGGGCTTAATAAGAGAGTATTGTACAAACATTGCTGCATTGACTCCATTTTATACAAGAATGAAGAACTTAGATCATCCCTAAGTGCCCATTTCGATTGACTATTACTGACTCAAACTCCGAGTTCACATACCTCTACTGGAAATAGACTAACATCATCTAATGAAGTGATTTATATTTGATTTATATTATGAATAATGTATTTATTGAAGGATATTTCATACTCTGTATATATGTGTAGTATTATCATTTTTGCGTGTGTATGGAGGAAATGAAGAAATGAGATTGAAGAGTTACTTGGAAATCCTCTTTTCATGTCTATCTACCTGGGTTATATGTCTTTCTTAGCACTTCTTCATGGTGATATAAATGGATTGTTCCAATATGGACAAAATGGATTTATGTTATTATCATTATTATTATCATCATCATCATCATTATTATTATATTTTTATTATTATTATTATTTTATTATTATTATATTTTTATTATTATTATTATTTTATTATTATTATATTTTTATTATTATTATTATTTTATTATTATTATTATTATTTTATTATTATCATCTTTTTTTATTATTATATATATATTTTTTCATTATTATTATCTTTTTTATTATTATTATCTTTTTTATTATTATAAATATTTTTTTCATTATTATTATCTTTTTTATTATTATTATTATTTTTTTATTATCTTTCTTATTATTATTGTTTTTTTCTTTTTTATTCTCTTTTTTTATTATTATTATCTTTTTATTATTATTTTCTTTTTTATTATCATTATCATTTGTATTATTATTATGTTTATTATTATTTATATTATAATTATTATCATTATTATTACTATCATTATTATTATGTTTATTATTATTTATATTATAATTATTATCATTATTATTACTATCATTATTATTATAATTATCATCATCATTATTATTATTATCATTATGATCAATATCATTATGATCAATATCATTATGATCAATGTCATTATGATCAATATTATTATGATCAATATTATTATGATCAATATTATTATGATCAATATTATTATGATCAATATTATTATGATCAATATTATTATGATCAATATTATTATGATCAATATTATTATGATCAATATTATTATGATCAATATTATTATGATCAATATTATTATGATCAATATTATTATGATCAATATTATTATGATCAATATTATTATGATCAATATTATTATGATCAATATTATTATGATCAATATTATTATGATCAATATTATTATGATCAATATTATTATGATCAATATTATTATGATCAATATTATTATGATCAATATTATTATGATCAATATTATTATGATCAATATTATTATGATCAATATTATTATGATCAATATTATTATGATCAATATTATTATGATCAATATTATTATGATCATATCATTATGATCATATCATTATGATCAATATCATTATGATCAATATCATTATGATCAATATCATTATGAACAATATCATTTTCAATATTATTATTATTATTATTTTCAACATTATTATTATTTTTTTTCAACATTATTATTATTATTATTATTGTTATTATTATTATCATTATTATGTTTATCATAATTATCATTATTATCATTGTCATTATTATAAATGTCATTATTATAAATGTCATTATTATAATCATCATTATTATTATTTTAACTATGATTATTCTAATGATTATTATTTCCATTATTATCATTTTCATTCATATTATTTCATTATTGTCATAATTATTGTTACTATCATTATCAACACTTTTATCATTATTGTTATCGTCACTATTATCATTAAGTTCATCATAATTGTTATCGTCACTATTATCATTAAGTTCATCATAACTGTTATCATCAATATTATCATTAAGCTTATCATAATTGTTATCATCAATATTATCAGTATTATTATCGTTATTTTCATTGTTAGTTTTATCATTATTGTTATCGTTTTTGTTATCATTATTATTATCGTTATTGTTATCATTATTATTATCGTTATTGTTATCATTATTATTATCGTTATTGTTATCATTATTATCATTTTTGTTATCATTATTATTATCGTTATTGTTATCATTATTATTATCGTTATTGTTATCATTATTATTATCGTTATTGTTATCATTATTATCATTTTTGTTATCATTATTATTATTATTGTTATCATTATTATCAATATTTTCATTATTGTTATCATTATCATTATTGTTATCATTATTATTATTATTGTTATCATTATTATCAATATTATCATTATTGTTATCATTATCATTATTGTTATCATTATTATTGAGTGCTGGATCTAGTCATGGTAAATTGAAATCAAGCACTAAATACGCACTCTCCTAGTCTGAGATATACAATCAAGCATCCTACGGTGGCTTCATGTCGTTCGATGAAGCCCAGGTGAGCCTGTCCCATTGATGCACTTATATATTCATCTCCCGAAGAAAGGTTCATCTGGGCTGATTAAGAGAATATAACTGTGAAATTAGCCTAGGTGAAATGCCATCATCAAACTTAGACGAGTACTGGATTTAGTCTTGGTAAAGTGAAATTATGCGCTAGATAAGCACTTTCCCAGTCTGAGATATACAATCAAGTAACCTACGGTGGCTTCACGTCGTTCGATGAAGCCCAGGTGAACCTTTCCCAGTGATGCAGTTTGTAATTCATCTTCCGAGGAAAGGTTCATCTGGGCTGATTAAAAGAAAATAACTGTGAAATTAGCCTAGGTGAGATGCTATCATCAGACTTGGACGAGTGCTGGATCTAGTCATGGTGCATTGAAATCAAGCACTAATTACGCACTCTCCTAGTCTGAGATATACAATCAAGGATCTTAAGGTGGCTTCACGTCGTTCGATGAAGCCCAGGTGAACCTTTCCCAGTGATGCAATTTGTAATTCATCTTTCGAGGAAAGGTTCATCTGGGCTGATTAAGAGAATATAACTGAAATTAGCCTAGGTTAGATATCATTAACAGATGTACAAGTGCTAGATCTAGTCATGGTAAATTGAAATAATACCCTAGATACGCACTTTCCAAATATGAGATATACAATCAAGCATCCTAGGGTCATATCGTTCGATGAAGCCCAGGTGAACCTTTCCTAGTGATGGACTTATATATTCATCTCCCGATGAATATACAATGAAGCATCCCAAGGTGGCTTAATGTCGTTGGATGAAGCCCAGGTGAACCTTTCCCAGTGATGCACTTATATATTCATCTCCCGAAGAAAGGTTCATCTGGGCTGATTAAGATGAATATAACTGTGAAATTAGCCTAGGTGAGATGCTATCATCAGACTTGGACGAGTGCTGGATCTAGTCATGGTAAATTGAAATACGCACTCTCCTAGTCTGAGATATACAATCAAGGATCCTAAGGTGGCTTCATGTCGTTCGATGAAGCCCAGGTGAACCTTTCCCAGTGATGGAGTTTGTAATTCATCTTCCGAGGAAAGGTTCATCTGGGCTGATAAAGAGAATATTGTACAAACATTGCTGCATTGACTCCATTTTATACAAGAATGAAGAACTCAGATCATCCCTAAGTGCCCATTTCGATTGACTATTACTGACTCGAACACCGAGTTCCCATACCTGTACTGGAAATAGACTAACATCATCTAATCAAGTCATTTATATTTAATTTATATTATGAATAATGTATTCATGGAAAGATATTTCATACTCTATAAATATGTGTACTATTATCGTATGTATGGAGGAAATGAAGATTAGAGATTTAAGAGTTACTTGGATATCCTCTTTTCATTTCTACCTAACTCGGATATATGTCTTCCTTAGCACTTTTTCATTGTTATATATATGGATTGTTGTAATTAAGAGAAAATGGATTTACGTAAGCAGATCCGTTTGAGTAATTAATTAAGCCATGTTTGATCGTTTAAAAGATTGATAGCTACATCACTAGGAAAGGTTCACAAAAGTGTCACGAGAAACCAGAAAGAATAGTCATAGTAGTAATCATTAGTGAATGATTTTAATTCACTATGACTAGATCCATATGTGATGATAATATATCTAGGTACCGATGAATGTTTGAACCTCAGCCCAAGTTAACTTTTTTTTCGGATGGATCCCTTAATAGTTACATCACTGGGAAAGATTCACCTGGTCTTCAGATTCATCGGAAGATGAATAACAAACTGCATCACTGGGAAAGATTCACCTGGGCTTCAAAAAAACATCACAGAAAATCATGAAAAAGAATCAAACATTACAGTTTTTAATAAATTCCTCTGATTAGCCCAGATGAACCTTTCATCGGAAGATAAATAGATAATTAAAATGATTCTTATATATATCAATAGAGTATAAATGTCTTTCTATATATATTTATTTTTAGATTATTCCTTTACTGTATATATATCATTTCCTCCACATACACTAGCAAAAAGATAATGATACACAAATATTTATTCTTATTATTAATATTATTATTTTTTAAATCATTATTATTTTTTTAATCATTATTATTATTATCATTATTATCATTATTATTATCATTATTATTATCATCATTATTATTATCATTTTTATTATCATCATTATTATCATCATTATTATCATCATTATTATCATCATTGTTATCATCATTATTATCATTATTATTATCCTTTTGATTATCATCATTATTATCATCATTATTATCATCATTATTATTATTATCATCTATTATTATATATATATTATTTCATTATTATTATCATTATCAATATTATTATCATTATTATTATATCATCATTATCATTATTATTATTATTATGATCATTGTTATTATTATTATTGTTATTGTCATTATTATTTTTATCATTTTATTATTATCATTATTATTTATCATTATCATATTATCTTTTTATTATATCATATATTTTATCATTATCATATTATTATATTTATTATTATTATCATCATTATTATTTTCTATATTATTATGTATATTATATTTATTTATTATTATATCATATTATATTTTCATTATATATTTATTCATTATTATTATCAATTTATCATATATTATTTTGATCAATATTTATTATTTTATTATCATATTATTATGATCAATATTATTTGATCATATTATTATGATCAATTATTATCATTATTATAATTATTATCATTATTATTATGAATTTTATTATTTTATTATTATTATCATTAATCATTATTATTATTATTTATATTATTAAACATATTATTATTTATTAATATTATTTATCAATATTATTATGATCATTATTATCATTTTATAATCATTATTGTTATTATTATTAGCATCATTATCATTAATGTCATTATTATTATTATCCTTTCATTATTATAATTTTTATTATCATTATCATTATATTATCATTATTTTCAATATTATTATTATTATTATTTCAAATTATTATTATTATTTTTATATTATTATTGCTATTTTTTTGTTACTATTATTGATCATTATTATTTATTATCATTTATATCATTATTGTTATCATTGTTATTATGTTATAAATATCATATATATATTATAAATATCATATTATTAATCATTTGTCATTATTATATTCATTAACAATGTTATCATTGATATCATATTGTTATTATTATCATCATTGATATTATTTCACTTTTATCATAATTATTGTTATTATTATCATCATTATTTATCATTACTATTATTATTATTGTTATTTTCATTTTAGTTTTATCATTATTGTTATCGTTTTGTTATCATTATATTATTATTGTATCAATGTTATTATCATTGTTATCAATATTATCAGTATTGTTATCAATATTATCAGTATTGTTATCAATATTATTATTATTGTAATCAATATTATTATTGATATTCTCAATATTGTTATCGTATTGTTATCATTATTGTTATCTTATTGTTATCATTATTATTATTATTGTTATCATTATTATCAATATTTTATTATTGTTATCATTATCATTATTGTTATCAATATTGTTATTACTATTATCATTATTGTTGTTATTGTTATCATTATCTTTTTTATTATTGTTATCATTATGATCATTATTTGATCAGGATCTAGTCTGGTAATTGAAATCAAGCACTAAATACGCACTCTCCTAGTCTGAGATATACAATCAAGCATCCTACGGTGGCTTCATGTCGTTCGATGAAGCCCAGGTGAGCCTGTCCCATTGATGCACTTATATATTCATCTCCCGAAGAAAGGTTCATCTGGCTGATTAAGAGAATATAACTGTGAAATTAGCCTAGGTGAAATGCCATCATCAAACTTAGACGAGTACTGGATTTAGTCTTGGTAAAGTGAAATTATGCGCTAGATAAGCACTTTCCCAGTCTGAGATATACAATCAAGTAACCTACGGTGGCTTCACGTCGTTCGATGAAGCCCAGGTGAACCTTTCCCAGTGATGCAATTTGTAATTCATCTTTCGAGGAAAGGTTCATCTGGGCTGATTAAGAGAATATAACTGTGAAATTAGCCTAGGTGAGATGCTATCATCAGACTTGGACGAGTGCTGGATCTAGTCATGGTGCATTGAAATCAAGCACTAATTACGCACTCTCCTAGTCTGAGATATACAATCAAGGATCTTAAGGTGGCTTCACGTCGTTCGATGAAGCCCAGGTGAACCTTTCCCAGTGATGCAATTTGTAATTCATCTTTCGAGGAAAGGTTCATCTGGGCTGATTAAGAGAATATAACTGAAATTAGCCTAGGTTAGATATCATTAACAGATGTACAAGTGCTAGATCTAGTCATGGTAAATTGAAATAATACCCTAGATACGCACTTTCCAATATGAGATATACAATCAAGCATCCTAGGGTCATATCGTTCGATGAAGCCCAGGTGAACCTTTCCTAGTGATGGACTTATATATTCATCTCCCGATGAATATACAATGAAGCATCCCAAGGTGGCTTAATGTCGTTGGATGAAGCCCAGTGAACCTTTCCCAGTGATGCACTTATATATTCATCTCCCGAAGAAAGGTTCATCTGGGCTGATTAAGATGAATATAACTGTGAAATTAGCCTAGGTGAGATGCTATCATCAGACTTGGACGAGTGCTGGATCTAGTCATGGTAAATTGAAATACGCACTCTCCTAGTCTGAGATATACAATCAAGGATCCTAAGGTGGCTTCATGTCGTTCGATGAAGCCCAGGTGAACCTTTCCCAGTGATGGAGTTTGTAATTCATCTTCCGAGGAAAGGTTCATCTGGGCTGATAAAGAGAATATTGTACAAACATTGCTGCATTGACTCCATTTTATACAAGAATGAAGAACTCAGATCATCCCTAAGTGCCCATTTCGATTGACTATTACTGACTCGAACACCGAGTTCCCATACCTGTACTGGAAATAGACTAACATCATCTAATCAAGTCATTTATATTTAATTTATATTATGAATAATGTATTCATGGAAAGATATTTTCATACTCTATAAATATGTGTACTATTATCGTATGTATGGAGGAAATGAAGATTAGAGATTTAAGAGTTACTTGGATATCCTCTTTTCATTTCTACCTAACTCGGATATATGTCTTCCTTAGCACTTTTTCATTGTTATATATATGGATTGTTGTAATTAAGAGAAAATGGATTTACGTAAGCAGATCCGTTTGAGTAATTAATTAAGCCATGTTTGATCGTTTAAAAGATTGATAGCTACATCACTAGGAAAGGTTCACAAAAGTGTCACGAGAAACCAGAAAGAATAGTCATAGTAGTAATCATTAGTGAATGATTTTAATTCACTATGACTAGATCCATATGTGATGATAATATATCTAGGTACCGATGAATGTTTGAACCTCAGCCCAAGTTAACTTTTTTTTCGGATGGATCCCTTAATAGTTACATCACTGGGAAAGATTCACCTGGTCTTCAGATTCATCGGAAGATGAATAACAAACTGCATCACTGGGAAAGATTCACCTGGGCTTCAAAAAAACATCACAGAAAATCATGAAAAAGAATCAAACATTACAGTTTTTAATAAATTCCTCTGATTAGCCCAGATGAACCTTTCATCGGAAGATAAATAGATAATTAAAATGATTCTTATATATATCAATAGAGTATAAATGTCTTTCTATATATATTTATTTTTAGATTATTCCTTTACTGTATATATATCATTTCCTCCACATACACTAGCAAAAAGATAATGATACACAAATATTTATTCTTATTATTAATATTATTATTTTTTAAATCATTATTATTTTTTTAATCATTATTATTATTATCATTATTATCATTATTATTATCATTATTATTATCATCATTATTATTATCATTTTTATTATCATCATTATTATCATCATTATTATCATCATTATTATCATCATTGTTATCATCATTATTATCATTATTATTATCCTTTTTATTATCATCATTATTATCATCATTATTATCATCATTATTAGCATTATTATCATCATTATTATCATTATTATTATCATTATTAATATTATTATCATTATTAATATTATTATCATTATTAATATTATTATCATTATTATTATTATTATCATTATTATTATTATTATTATTATTATTATTATCATTATTATTTTTATCATTATCATTATTATTATTATCATTATCATTATCATTATCATTATCATTATCATTATCATTATCATTATCATTATCATTATCATTATCATTATCATTATTATTACTATCATCATTATTATTATCTTGTCATTATTATTATTGTCAATATTATAATTATCATTATTATTATTTTCATTATTATAATTTTCACTTTTGTTATTTTCATTATTATAATTATCATCATTATTATTAT
Organism: Penaeus japonicus; assembly: GCF_977035675.1. Taxonomy (NCBI): domain Eukaryota; kingdom Metazoa; phylum Arthropoda; class Malacostraca; order Decapoda; family Penaeidae; genus Penaeus; species Penaeus japonicus. The sequence goes on along the minus strand of NW_028234423.1, from coordinate 6,828,871 downwards.
CACTAATATTATCTTAATATTTATTATTTTCATTATTATTATTTCCTTATTGTCATAATTATTGGTATCATTAATGTTATCATCACTATTATCATTAAATTTATCATAATTGTTATCATCAGTGTTAAAATGATTGTTATCGTTATTTTTATCGTTAGTTTTATTATTACTGTTCTCATTATTGTTACTGTTCGTTTAATCATTATTATTATCGTTATTTTTATCAACATTTTAATCATTATTTGTATCAACATTTTAATCATTATTTGTATCACTTTTATAATCATTATTGTTATAATTATTTTCATCATCCTTTTTATCATTATTGTAATTATTATTGTTATCTCCATTTCTATAATTTTTAAATATTGTTGTTATCATTATAGGTATCATTATATTCATCATTATCTTTAATATTATTGTTATCAGTATTGTTGTTATTATTGTTATCGTTATTGTTATTATTATTGTTATCCTTATTGTTATTATTATTGTTATACTTATTTTTATTATTATTTTTATCCTTATTGTTATCAGAATTGTTATTATTATTGTTATAAATACTTTATCATGTATATGAACAGTATTGATATCATCTTTGTTAAGGGTATTTTTCTCACCAATGTTATCATTGTTATCAATATTGTTATTATTTTTATGAATATTGATATTATTGTTATCAAAATTATTATTATTGTTATCAAAATTGTTATTATTATTATGAATATTGATATTATTATTATCAAAATTGTTATTATTCATATCAAAATTGTTATTATTGTTATCAACATTGATATTATTGTTTTCAATATTGTTATTATTGTTATCAATATTGTTATTATTGTTATCAATATTGTTATCATTGTTATCAATATTGTTATTATTGTTATCAATATTATTATTGTTATCAATATTGTTATTATTGTTATCAATATTGTTATTATTGTTATCAATATTGTTATTATTGTTATCAATATTGTTATTATTGTTATCAATATTGTTATTATTGTTATCAATATTGTTATTATTGTTATCAATATTGTTATTATTGTTATCAATATTGTTATTATTGTTATCAATATTGTTTTTATTGTTATCATTATTATTATCGATGTTGTTATTAATAATGTTATCAAATTTGTTATCAATATTGTTATCATTATTATTATCGATGTTGTTATCAATAATGTTATCATTACTGTTATTATTATTGTTATCAATGTTATTATTATACTTTTCAATATTATTATCTACATTCATATCAATATTGTTATCATTATTGTAATTATCACAATATTGTTATCATTATTGTAATTATCACAATATTGTTATCATTATTGTAATTATCACAATATTGTTATCATTATTGTAATTATCACAATATTGTTATCATTATTGTTATCAATATTATTATCATTATTCTTATGAATATTGTTGTTATTGTTCTTATCAATATTGTTATCATTATTCTTATAAATATCATTATCAATATTGTTATCAATATTTTTATCATTATTGTTTTCAATGTTGTTATCATTATTCTTATCAATATCGTTATCATTTAAGCATCACAAGAAGAGTAATCATTCAGTAACGAAGATCATAGATTTTTGTTGCAATATTCTCTTAATCAGCCCTGAACCTTTCACCGGAAGATGAATAACACTCTGAATCAACTGGGATTCAACGAATGACAAGATAATAAAGAAAAATCCATCATTATTGTTATTATTGATGTTAATGATTTGTACATAAATCCACACAGAGAGTTGTTTTTGTATTGGATTTCATTTTGAAGAATAATCAATCATTATCATTAGATACATTTTTACATTTATGATTCAATTTATATTGACATATATCCTCAAATATATACATTTTTTATATCATGAAATAAAACTTTTGATAAATTAAATATATATTATTTTGGGATATTATTTAATATACTGATGCTGGGCTGATTAAGAGAATATTGAACAAACATTGCTGCATTTCATACAAGAAGGAAAAATTCAGATTATCCCAAAGTGGCCATTTTGATTGACTCAAGCTAAATACAGCTATGATACATGTGATTTCATTCATAAAATCATTCATGGGAATTATCCACAATAGATTTTTTATATATCATCAAATATATTTTTTGATATATCATGAAATATATATCATGAAATATATATTTTTTGATATATCATGAAATATATATCATGAAATATATATTTTTTGATATATCATGAAATATATATTTTTTGATATATCATGAAATATATATTTTTTGATATATCATGAAATATATATTTTTTGATATATCATGAAATATATATTTTTTGATATATCATGAAATATATATTTTTTGATATATCATGAAATATATATTTTTTGATATATCATGAAATATATATTTTTTGATATATCATGAAATATATATTTTTTGATATATCATGAAATATATATTTTTTGATATATCATGAAATATATATTTTTTGATATATCATGAAATATATATTTTTTGATATATCATGAAATATATATTTTTTGATATATCATGAAATATATATTTTTTGATATATCATGAAATATATATTTTTTGATATATCATGAAATATATATTTTTTGATATATCATGAAATATATATTTTTTGGTATATCATGAAATATATATTTTTTGATATATCATGAAATATATATTTTTTGATATATCATCAAATATATTTTTTGATATATCATCAAATATATAATTTTTGGTATATCATGAAATATATATTTTTTGGTATATCATGAAATATATATTTTTTGATATATCATGAAATATATATTTTTTGATATATCATCAAATATATTTTTTGATATATCATCAAATATATAATTTTTGGTATATCATCAAATATATAATTTTTGGTATATCATGAAATATATAATTTTTGGTATATCATGAAATATATATTTTTTGGTATATCATGAAATATATATTTTTTGATATATCATGAAATATATATTTTTTGATATATCATCAAATATATTTTTTGATATATCATCAAATATATTTTTTGATATATCATCAAATATATTTTTTGATATATCATCAAATATATTTTTTGATATATCATCAAATATATTTTTTGATATATCATCAAATATATTTTTTGATATATCATCAAATATGTTTTTTGATATATCATCAAATATATTTTTTGATATATCATCAAATATATTTTTTGATATATCATCAAATATAGTTTTTGATATATCATCAAATATAGTTTTTGATATATCATCAAATATAGTTTTTGATATATCATCAAATATGTTTTTTGATATATCATTAATCTCCCGAAGAAAGGTTCATCGGGGCTGCTTAAGAGAATATAACTGTGGTAAATTGAAATCATGCACTAAATACGCACTCTCCTAGTCTGAGATATACAATCATGGATCCTAAGGTGGCTTCATGTCGTTCGATGAAGCCAAGGTGAACCTTTCCCAGTGATGGAGTTTGTAAATCATCTTCCGAGGAAAGGTTCATCTGGGCTGATTAAGAGAATATTATAGAAACATTGCTGCTTTGACTCATTTTTATACAAGAATGAAAAACTCAGATCATTCCTAAGTGCCCATTTCGATTGACTATTACTGACTCGAACTCCGAGTTCCCATACCTCTACTTGAAATAGACTTACATCATCTTATCAAATGATTTATAATTGATTTATATTATGAAGAATGTATTTATGGAAGGATATTTCATACTTTGTAAGTATGTGTACTATTATCATTTTTGCGTGTGTATGGAGGAAATGAAGATATGAGATTGGAGAGTTACTTGGAAATCCTCTTTTCATGTCTATCTAACTGGGTTATCTGTCTTCCTTAACAGTTCTTCATGGTTATATAAATGGATTGTTGTAATTAAGAGAAAATACATTTACGTTATTATTATAATTATTATTATTATAATTGTTATTATCATTATTATTATTACTTTTATTATTATTATTATTATTATTATTATTATTATTATTATTATTATTATTATTATTATCTTATTATTATTATTATTATCATTATCATCATTATTATCATTATCACCATTATCATCATTATTATTATTATCATCATTATTATCATTATTATTATCGTTATCTTTATCATCATTATTATCATTATTATCATTATTATCATTACTATCATTACAATCATTATTATTATTATTATCATCATTATCATTATTATCATTATTATCATCATTATCATTATTATCATTATTATCATCATTATCATGATTATCATCATTATCATTATTATCATTATTATCATTATTATCATCATTATCATGATCATCATCATTATTATCTTTAATTTATTTTGTATCATTTATCATAATTATCATATTATCATTATATCTCATTAGATTATCTGCGATTATCGGAATATCTTTTTCATGCTTATCCGATTATTATCAGTATTTCTTTATTTCATTATGATCTTTTATTATCATTATTATCATTATCAGTGCTATCATTATCATCATTATTATCATTATTATCATTATCATCATTATCCTTATTGTCATTATTATCATTATTATCATTATCATCATTATTATCATTATTATCATTATTATCATTATTATCATTATTATCATTTATCATTATTATCATTATTATCATTATTATCATTATTATCATTATTATCATTATTATCATTATTATCATTATTATCATTACTATCATTATTATCATCATTATCATTATTATCATTACTATCATTATTATCATTATTATCATTATTATCATTATTATCATAATTATTATTATTATGATTTTTATTATTATCATTGTTATTATCATTAAGAGAAAATGGATTTACCTTATTATTATAATGATTATTATTATCATTAAGAGAAAATGGATTTACCTTATTATTATAATAATTATTATTATCATAATTATCATCATCATTATTATTGTTATCATTATTATAATATAATTATTATTAATATCATTATTATCAATATAATTTTTATCATTATCATTTATATTGTTATCATTTTTATCATCTTTATTATAATTATCATTATCATCATTGTCATTATTATTATTGCCATTAGTATAATTATCATTATTATTATTTTAACAATTTTTATTCTACTAATTATTATTTCCACTATTTTTATTTCATTAGTATTATTCCATTATTATTATCTCATTATTATCATAATTATCGTTATCCTTATTGTTATCATCACTATTATCCTTATTGTTATAGTCACTATTATCATTACGTTTATCATAATCGTTAACATCACTATTATTATTATAGTTATTTTTATCGCTAGTTTTATCATTATTGTTATCGTTATTTGTATCATTATTTTTATCGTTAATTTTGTCAATATTCTAATCATTATTATTATCATAATTTTTATCATTCATGTAATTATTATTGTTATCTCTATTTCTATCACTTTTTATTATTATTGTTCTTATTATTGGTATCATTATCATTATTTTTATCATTATTGTTACCATTATTCATATGATTATTGTTGTCATTATTGATATCATTATTATTTTTATGATTTTTATCATTATTCTTGTCATTATTCTTATCATTATTCTTATCATTATTCTTATCATTATTCTTATCATTATTCTTATCATTATTCCTATCATTATTCTTATCATTATTCTTATCATTATTCTTATCATTATTCTTATCATTATTCTTATCATTATTCTTGTCATTATTCTTATCATTATTCTTATCATTATTCTTATCATTATTCTTATCATTATTCTTATCATTATTCTTATCATTATTCTTATCATTATTCTTATCATTATTCCTATCATTATTCTTATCATTATTCTTATCATTATTCCTATCATTATTCTTATCATTATTTATATGATTATTCTTATCATTATTTTTATTATTGTTCTTATCATTCTAATCATTATTTATATCATTATTCTTATCATTATTCGTATTATTGTTCTTATCATTCTAATCATAATTTATATCATTATTCTTCTCATTATTCTTCTCATAATTCTTCTAATTATTCTTATCAATATTCTTCTCATTATTATTCTCATTATTCTTCTCATTATTCTTCTCATTATTCATCTCATAATTCTTCTCATTATTCTTATAAATATTCTTCTCATTATTCTTATCAATATTCTTATCATTATTCTTATCATTAATCTTATCATTATTCTTCTCATAATTCTTCTCATTATTCTTATCAATATTCTTATCATTATTCTTATCTCTAGTACCGATGAATGTTTATATTGGTAAGTTATCTTCATTAGCCCAGGTTTACTTTTTTCCGGAGATTGTTTAATCGCTACATCACTTAGAAAGTTTTACCTTTCTTCGGAAGATGAATAGTAAACTGTATCACTGGGAAAGGATCACCTGTGTATGTGTATGTTTGTATGTATTTATGTGTGTATATATATATATATATATATATATATATATATATATATATAGATATGTATATATATAAATGTATATTTATATATGTATATATTTATATATATAAATATATATATATATATATATATATATATATATATATATATATATATATATATATATATATATATGTATATGTATATATATACATATATGCATATATATGTATATAAATATTCAAATATAAATGAATGATAATGACTGATTATAATAATAAAACAATGATAAATCAACTCTCTATGTCGATTTATGTACACATCAATAATAACAATAATTATTACTCTTCATTCCCTTGCCATTCGTTGAAGCCCAAATGAATCTTTCCCAGTGATTCAGAGTGTTATTCACCTTTCGAAGAAAGGCTCATCGAGGGTGATTAAGGAAATATAGTAACAAAAATCTATAATCTTCGATAATGACTGATCCTTCTTCATGATTTCCTGTGTCGCTTATAAAGACCAGTTAAATATATATATATATATATATATATATATATATATATATATATATATATATATATATACATATATATATATATATATATATATTTACATATATATATATATATATATATGTATATATATATATATATATATATATATATATATATATATATATATATATGTGTGAATATATATATATATATATATATATATATATATATATATATATATATATATATATATATATATATATATATATATATATATATATATATATGTATATATATATGTATATATATATATATATATGTATGTATATATATATATATGCCATATGTGTAAATATATATATATATGTATATATATATTAATATATTAATATATATATCATATATATATATATATATATATATATATATATATATATAGACACATATATATATATATATATATATTTAACTGGTCTTTATAAGCGACACAGGAAATCATGAAGAAGGATCAGTCATTATCGAAGATTATAGATTTTTGTTACTATATTTCCTTAATCACCCTCGATGAGCCTTTCTTCGAAAGGTGAATAACACTCTGAATCACTGGGAAAGATTCATTTGGGCTTCAACGAATGGCAAGGGAATGAAGAGTAATAATTATTGTTATTATTGATGTGTACATAAATCGACATAGAGAGTTGATTTATCATTGTTTTATTATTATAATCAGTCATTATCATTCATTTATATTTGAATATTTTATTAAATTGAGTTTCTATATATCATTAGATATATTTACTTATACATCATTGAATATATTTTGTTATATATCATTATATATATAGTTTCTTATATATCATTACATATTTTTTCCTATACATCATTAAAGATATTTTCTTATACATCCTTAAACAGATTTTCTATTATATTATTCAATAGATTTTTACATAAAGTATTTATGAAAATCTTACATATCTTTTTAAATATATATATATCTATTTCATTCAACCGACTTTTACATATACCATAAAGTAGATTTTTGTCTATATTAGGAAACATATTTCAAATATATTTGTTTAAGTATGCCATTAAAGAAAATATAACTGAGAAATTAGCCTAGGTGAGATGCTAGCATCAGATTTGGGCGAGTGCTGGATCTAGTCATAGTAAATTAAAATCATGCACTAGATACGCACTCTCCCAATCTGAAATATACAATCAACTATCCTAAGGTTGCTTCATGTCGTTCGATGAAATCCGGGTGAACATTTCCCGGTGATGCACTTATATATTCATCTTCTGAAAAAAGGTTCATCTGGGCTAGTCATGGAAAATTGAAATCATGCACTAGATACGCACTCTCCCAGTCTGAATTATACAATCAAGCATCCTAAAGTGGCTTCATGTCGTTCGATAAAGCCCAGGTGAACCTTTCCCAGTGATGCACTTATATATTCATCTTCCGAAGAAAGGTTCATCTGGGCTGATTAAGAGAATATAATCTGAAATTAACCTGGGTGAGATGCTATCATTAGACTTAGACGAGTGCTGGATCTAGTCATGGTTTATTGAAATCATGCACTAGATACGCACTCTCCCAGTCTGAGATATATATTCAAGCATCCTAAGGTGGCTTCATGTCGTTCGATGAAGCTCAGGTGAACCTTTTCCAGTGATGCACTTATATATTCATCTTCCGAAGAAAGGTTCATCTGGGCTTATCAAGAGAATATAATTGTGAAATAAGAATGGTGAGATGCCATCTTTAGAATTAGACGAGTGCTGGATCTAGTCATGGTTTATTGAAATCATGCACTAGATACGCACTCTTCCAGTCTGATATATACAGCAAGGATCCTAAGGTGGCTTCATGTCGTTCGATGGAGCCCAAGTGAACCTTTCCCAGTGATGCACTTACATATACTTCCGAAGAAAAGTTCATCTGGGCTGATTAAGTGAATATAACTATGAAATTAGCCTAGGTGAGATCTTATCATCAGATTTGGACGAGTGCTCGATCTAGTCATGGTAAATCGAAATCATGCAGTAGATAAGCACTCTCCCAGTCTGAGATATGCAATCAAGAATCTTAAGGAGGCTCCATGTCGTTCGATGAAGCCCAGGTGAATCTTTCCCAGCGATGCACTTATATATTCATCTCCTGTAGAAAGGCTCATCTGGGCTTATTAGGAGAATAACATGCAAACATTCCTGCCTTTTATAGTGATGTAGTTCATTCTTCATGATTTTTTGTGACGCTTTTGTGAAGCCCAGGTGAACCTTTCCCAGTGATGTAACTATCAAGGCATCCTCTGGAGAAAGGTTAACCTGGGCTAATGAAAATATGTGTACAAACGTTCATCGGGTAATGGGCGAGATGCTATCATCAGATTTGGACGAGTGCTGGATCTAGTCATGGTAAATTGAAATCATGCACTAGATACGCACTCTCCCAGTCTGAGATATACAATTAAGCATCTTCAGGTGGCTTCATGTCGTTCGATGAAGCCCAGGTGAACCTTTCCCAGTGATGCACTTAGATATACATTTCCAGAAGAAAGGTTCATCTGGGCTGATTAAGTGAATATAACTGAATCTTTCCCAGTGATACAGTTTGTAATCTATCTTCCGAAGAAAAGGTTCATCTGGGCTGATTAAGAGAATATAACTATGCATAGGTGAAATGCTTTTTTATTATTTTTATTATTTTCAGTATTATAATCATCATTATTATGATTTTCACTATTATTATCTTAATGTTTGTTATTTCAATTATTATTATTTTAATATTCATTATTTCCATTACTATGATTTCAATTATTATTATTTTAATATTCATTATTTCCATTATTATCATTTCAATTATTATCATTTCAATTATTATTATTTTAATATTCATTATTTCCATTATTATTATTTCATTATCATCATAATTATTGTTATCATTATTGTTATCACCACTATTATCATTAAATTTATCATAATTGTTATCATCAGTATTATAATTATTGTTATCGTTATTTTTATAGTTAGTTTTATATATTGTTATCATTATTGTTTCCGCTATTTCTATCGTTAGTTTTATCATTATTGTTATCGTTATTTTTATAGACATTTTTATCATTATTTGTATCACTTTGGAATCATTATTGTTATAATCATTTTTATCATCATTTTTTATCATTATTGTAATCATTATTGTTATCTTCATTTCTATTATTTTTTTTTATTGTTATCATTATTGGTATAATTATTTTCATCATTATTGGTATCATTATTTTCTTCATTATTGATATCATTATTTTCATCATTATTGGTATCATTATTTTCTTCATTATTGGTATCATTATTTTCATCATTATTGGTATCATTATTTTCTTCATTATTGGTATCATTATTTTCTTCATTATTGGTATCATTATTTTCTTCATTATTGGTATCATTATTTTCTTCATTATTGGTATCATTATTTTCTTCATTATTGGTATCATTATTTTCTTCATTATTTGTATCATTATTTTCTTCATTATTGGTATCATTATTTTCTTCATTATTGGTATCATTATTTTCATCATTATTGGTATCATTATTTTCTTCATTACTGGTATCATTATTTTCATCATTATTTTTAATATTATTATCAGTATTGTTATCATTATTGTTATTATTATTGTTATCATTATTGTTATAAATACTTTATCATGATTTTCAACTATATTGATATCATTATTGATACATATATTGTTCTGATTACTGTTATCATTGTTATCAATATTGTTATCGTTGTTATTAATATTGTTATCAACATTGTTATCATTATCGTTATCATTATTGTTATCCTTATTGTTATCATTATTATTATCATTATTAACATTATTGTTATCATTATTGTTATCATTACTGTTATCATTATTGTTATCATTATTGCTATCAATGTTGTTATCAATACTGTTATCATTATTCTTATGAATACTGTTATCATTATTTTTATCAATATTGTTATCATTATTGTTATCAATGTTGTTATCAATGCTTTTATTATTATTATCAATATTGTTATTATCATTACCATTATAGTTATCAATATTGCTTTCATTATTGTTTTCAATATTGTTATCATTATTGTTATCAATATTGTTATCATTATTGTTTTCATTATTGTTTTCATTATTGTTTTCATTATTGTTTTCATTATTGTTATCAATATTGTTTTCATTATCTTTATCAATATTGTTGTCATTATTGTTATAAATTTTGTTTTCATTATTGTTATCAATATTGTCTTCATTATTGTTTTTATTGTAGTTATCAATATTGTTATCATATTGTTTTTATTATTGTTATCAATATTGTTATCATTATTGTTATCATTTAAGCATCACAAGAAGAGTAATCATTCAGTAACGAAGATCATAGATGTTTGTAGCAATATTCTTTTAATCAGCCCTAATGAATCTTTCACCGGAAGATGAATAACACACTGAATCACTGGGAAAGGTTCACTTGGGCTTCATCGAATGACAAGAAAATTAAGAAAAATCCTTCATTATTGTTATAATTGATGTTAATGATTTGTGCATGTATCTACACAGAGAGTTGTTTTTTGTATGGGATTTCACTTTGAAGAATAATCAATCATTATCATTAAATATATTTTAACATTTATGATTCATATATATATATATATATATATATATATATATATATATATATATATATATATATATATATGTATATCATTAGATATATTTTTTGATAAATTATATATATTTCTTGATAAGGTTTATATATTTTTTTTGAAAAATTATATATTTTTTTGATAAATTATATATATTCTTTGACATATCATTAAATATATTTTCCTATATCATCAAATATATCATTAAATATATATTGATCTCCCGAAGAAAGGTTCATCTGGGCTGATTAAGAGAATATAACTGTGAAATTAGCCTAGGTGGGATGCTATCATCAGTAAGACGAGTGCTGGATCTAGTCATGGTAAATTGAAATCATGCACTAAATACGCACTCTCCCAGTCTGAGATATACAATCAAGTATCCTAAAGTGGCTTCATGTCATTCGATGAAGCCCAGGTGAACCTTTCCCGGTGATGCATTTTGTTATTCACCTTCCAAGGATAGTTTGCTATACATTCTTCATGATTTTCTGTGACGCTTTTGTGAAGCCCAGCTGAACCTTTCCCAGTGATCTAGCTATCAAGCCATCCTTCGGATGGAGGTTAACCTGGGCTAAGGAAAATATGTGTACAAACGTTCATCGGGTAATGGGCGAGATGCTATCATCAGATTTGGACGAGTGCTAGATCTAGTCATGGTAAATTGAAATCATGCACTAAATACGCACTCTCCCAGTCTGAGATATACAATCAAGCATTCTAAGGTGGCTTCATGTCGTTCGATAAAGCCCGCCTGAACCTTTCCCAGTGATGCACATATATATTCTTCTCCCTGATTAAGAGAATATAACTGTGAAATTAGCCTTAGGGAGATGCTATCATCAGACTTGGACGAGTGCTGGATCTAGTCATGGTAAATTGAAATCATGCACTAAATACGCACTCTCCCAGTCTGAGATATACAATCAAGCATCTTAAGGTAGCTTCATGTCGTTCGATAAAGCCCGCCTGAACCTTTCCCAGTGATGCAGTTATTAATTCATCTTCCGAGGAAAGGTTCATCTAGGCTGATTAAGAGAATATTGTACAAACATTGCTGCATTGACTCCATTTTATACAAGAAGGAAAAACTCAGATCATCCCTAAGTGCCCATTTCGACTGACTATTATTGACTCGAACACCGAGTTCCCATATCTTTACTGGACTAACATCATCTAATCAAGGGATTTATATTATGAAGAAATGTATTTATGAAAGGATACTTCATACTCTGTAAATATGTGTGATATTTTTATTTTTGCGTGTGTATGTCCATCTAACTAGGTTATCTGTCTTCCTTAGCACTTCTTCATGGTT
>NW_028234423.1:6808453-6810953 GCF_977035675.1 Penaeus japonicus | reverse complement strand
CGAACACTGAGTCCCATACCTCTACTGGATGTAGAGTAACATCATCTTATCAAGTGATTTATGCATGATTTATATTATGCATAATTTATTTACGGAAGACATTCATAATTTGTAAATATGTGTACTATTATCATTTTTGCGTGTTTATGGAGTATTTGAGACTCTAGAGTTACTAGGATATCCTCTTTTCATGTACATCTCACTGTGTTATCTGTTTTCCTTAGAACTTCTTCAAGGTTATATTAATGGATTGTTGTAATTAAGCCGAAAATGGATTGGACTAGACACAAATGTGATGATAATATCTCTAGTACAATAAATGTTTTAACTTCACAGTTACCTTCATCAGCCCCAGGTTAACCGTTTTCCGGAGGATGCCTAATAGCTACATCACTGAGAAAGGTTCGAGAGGGCTTCAGATTCATCGGAAGATGAATAACAAACTGCATCACTGGAAAGATTCACCTGGGCATCAGAAAAGCATCATAGAAACTCACGAACAGAATCAAACATTATAGTTTTTAATAAAATTCCCTCTGATTAGCCTAGATGAACATTTCATCGGAAGATAAATAGATCATTAAAATTGTATATATCGATATAGTATAAAATGTCTTTTCTATATAAATATCTATATATATATATATATATATATATAATATATATATATATAAAAATAATATATATATATATATATATGCGTAAATATATATATAAGAATATATATATATATATATTTATATATATATATATATATATATATATATAGAAAGACATTTTATACTATATTGATATATACAAGTATCATTTTAATTTAGAATAAGAATCATTTATATATACAGATAAATAAATAAATAAATATATATATCTGTATATATAATTTATATTATATATATATATATATATATATATATATATATATATATATCATTACTATCATTACTATCAGTATCATTATCGTTTTTATTATCATTATTATTAGTATCATTATTATTAGTATCATTATTACTATCATTATTATTAGTATCATTAATTTTATTATCATTAATATTAGTATCATTATTATTAGTATCATTATTATTAGTATCATTATTATTAGTATCATTATTATTATCATCATTATTATTATCATTATTATTAGTATCATTATGATTGTTATCATTATTATTATCATTACTATTATTATTAATATTATCATCATTATTATTTTTATCATTATTATTAATAGTATCATTATTATCATTATTATTATCATTGATATAATTATCATTATTTATTTTTTAATCATTATTATTATTATCATTATTATTATCATATTATATTATCATGAATTATTATATTTTTTATTATCATCATTATTGTTATCATCATTTTTATTATCATCATTATTGTTATTATCATTATTATTATCATCATTATTATAATTATCATTTTTATTAACATCATCATTATTGTTATCATCATTTTCATTATTATTATTATTATAATTATCATTATCATTATTATTATCTTATTATCAATATTATTATGATCATGATTATTACTATTATTATTATTATCATTATCATTATCATTATCATTATTATCCTTATCATTATTATCATTATTATTATTATCATTATTATTATTATCATTATTATTATAATTATCATCATTATTATAGTGATTATTATTATTATCATTATTATCATTATTATTATATTGTTACCATTATAACCATTATTATTATTATTATTATTATTATTATTATAATTATTAGCATTTATTATCATCATTAGTATTATCAATATCATTATTATTATCATATTATTAATATCATTATTATTATCATATTATTAATATCATTATTATTATTATCATTATTATTATTATCATATATCAGTATTATTATTATTATTATCATTATTTTTTTATCATTATTATATTATCATTATATTATATAATCATTATTTATCATTATATTGTCCATATTATCATTTTCCATATTATAATTTCATTACTATTATTTTCATTATAATAATTATCATTATTAATATTTTCACTTTTATATTCAGTATTTATTATTTCCAGTATTATTATTTCCAGTATTTATTATCCAGTATTATTATTTCCAGTATTATTTCCAGTATTATTATTTCCAGTATTATTATTTCAGTATTATATTCAGTATTATTATTTCCAGTATTTTATATCATTATTTTTCCAGTATTATTATTTCAGTATTATTATTTCCAGTATTTATTATATCATTATATTCCATATTTATTTCCAGTATTATTATCATTTATTTCATTTCATCAGTATTATTATTATCATTAATATTTTCGATTATTTATTTATTATTATTATTATTGTATCTTTATTGTTATCGTCACTATTATCATTAATTTTTATAATTTTTATCTCTTTTACCATTATTGTTATTATCACTATTTTCATTATTTTGTCATATTTCATCATACTATTTATTATTGTTATCGTTATTTTTACCGTTATTTTC
>NW_028234423.1:6800953-6803453 GCF_977035675.1 Penaeus japonicus | reverse complement strand
ATTGTTATCATTATTGTTATCATTATTGTTATCATTATTGTTATCATTATTGTTATCATTATTGTTATCATTATTGTTATCATTATTGTTATCATTATTGTTATCATTATTGTTATCATTATTGTTATCATTATTGTTATCATCATTGTTATCATTATTGTTATTATTATTTTTTTCACCATTATTTCTATCATTTCTGTTATCCTTATTGTTAATTTTTGTTATCATAAACTTTTTCATAATCAAGAGAATTAAGAGAATATAACTGTGAAACTAGCCTAGGTGAGATGCCATCATCAAACTAGTAAAAGTGCTGATATACTCATTAAATTGAAATCATGAACTAAATACGCACTCTCCCAGTCTGAGATATACAATCAAGCATCCTAAGGTGGCTTCATGTCGTTCGATATAGCCCAGGGGAACCTTTCCCAGTGATGGAGCTTGTAATTCATCTTCCGAGGAAAGGTTCATCTGGGCTGATTAAGAGAATATATATCTGGGAAATTAGACTAGGTGAGATGCTATCATCAGACTTGGACGAGTGCTGGATCTAGTCTTGGTAAAGTGAAATTATGCACTAGATACGCACTCTCCCAGTCTGAGATATACAATCAATCAACCTACCGTGCCCTCATGTCGTTCGATGAAGCCCAGGTGAACCTTTCCCAGTGATGCACTTATATATTCATCTTCCGAAGATGAATATATTCATCATTAACACCTCTCTGGTTAGTGGTGTTTTTCCGTAGCTTTGGAAACATGTAATTGTAACACTAATTTTTAAGTCTGGGGATATAAACGACATGAACAATTACCCTGTCAAAATACTCATAGTACTATCTAAGGTTCTTGAAAAGGCAGTAGCAAATCAATTGATTAATTTCCTGGAAACCAA
This sequence comes from Penaeus japonicus, assembly GCF_977035675.1. Taxonomy (NCBI): domain Eukaryota; kingdom Metazoa; phylum Arthropoda; class Malacostraca; order Decapoda; family Penaeidae; genus Penaeus; species Penaeus japonicus. The sequence continues at coordinate 6,802,555 of NW_028234423.1, read as the reverse complement.
TATCATGGCTTTAGAAATACGTTATCCACTGAAACTCATTGGTTTGACAGCTATCTAAATAGAAGAACCCAAACGGCTAAAATTAAAGAGTATATATCATCATAACAACCAGGCTATTTCGGTGTTGCACAAGGATCTATATTAGGCCTAATCTTATTCACAATTTTCATTATTGATTTATCAACCATAGTCCATAACTGCCATCTATTACAATACGCCGATGATTCTCAATTTCTCCATAGCGACACAGTGATCAATTTATATGCATTGATAACAAACACTCAAGACACTCAAGCAAAATGATATTTTGACATCAATGGCCTTAAAATATATCCACCCAAAAACTCAATGTATCTTCATAGGTAATCGGTAAAATTTAGCTAAAATTCCCATAGACACAACCATAGATTTCGAGGGCTGCCAAATTAAACCAAGAACTTCAGTAAAAAATCTAGGAGTACACTTCGACAGATATATGACGTTTGAATCCCATGTTGATAACATACATAGGAAGGTAATGGGAACTTTGATATATCTTAATCATATAAAAAATAAAATCCCTACAGACACAAGAATCACGGTTGTACAAACACAAGCTATGAACATCATTAACTATTGCTTAAATGTTTGGGGCTCTACTAACAAAACCCTAATGCAGAATTCACAAAGACTACAAAACTTTGCTGTAAGAGTTGCATTAGGTAATGTTAGTAAGTTCGATCTCATCACCCCACATATTCTTCAACTAAAATAGTTAAAAATTCAAGCCAAAATCAGCTATGATATATGTGTTTTCATTCATAAAATCATTCATGGGAATTATCCGCAATGGATTTCTTTTATATATCATCAAATATATTTTTTTGATATAGCATCAAATATATTTTTTGATATAGCATCAAATATATCTTCTGATATATCATCAATTTCAACTTATATATTCATCTCCCGATGAAAGGTTCATCGGGGCTGATTAAAAGAATATAACTATAAAGTTGTAAAGACTAAGTGATATGCTATCATCAGACTTGGACGAGTGCTGGATCTAGTCATGATAAAGTGATATCAAGCACTAAATACGCACTCTCCTAGTCCTAGATACACAATCAAGGATCTTAATGTGGCTTCACGTCGTTCGATGAAGCCCAGGTGAACTTTTCCCAGTGATGCACTTATATATTAATCTTCTGGGCTGATTAAGAGAATATAACTGAAATTATCCTAGGACGAGTGCTGGACCTAGTCATGGTAAATTGAAATCATGCACTAAACACGTACTCTCCCTGTCTAAGATATACAATCAAGCATCCTAAGGTAACTTCATGTCCTTCGATGAAGCCCTGGTGAACCTTTCCCAGTGATGCACTTATATATTCATCTCCCGAAGAAAGGTTCACCTGGGCTGATTAAGAGAATATAACTGTGAAATTAACCTACGAGAGATATACAATCAAGCATCCTACGGTGGCTTCATGTCTTTCGTCAAAGCCCAGGTGAACCTCTCCCAGTGATGGACTTATATATTCATCTCCCGAAGAATATACCTGTGAAATTAGCTTAGGTGAGTACTATCATCACACTTGGACGCGTGACGGATCTAGT
>NW_028234423.1:6748453-6793453 GCF_977035675.1 Penaeus japonicus | reverse complement strand
GAAATGATAACAATGATACTAATAATGATAGAGATAATGATAACATTGATAATAATAATGATAGAGATAATGATAACAATAATAATAATAATGATAGAGATAATGATAACAATAATAATAATAATGAAAGAGATAATGATAACAATAATAATAATAATGATAGAGATAATGATAACAATAATAATGATAAAGATAATGATAACAATAATAATAAAGAAATAATATGAATAGAGATAATAATACTGATAAAAATGACGATAAAAAATAATAAAAATATTGATAAAAATGAATAAAATATTGATAAAAAATATTAATGATAATGATAATAATGATAATGATAATAATGATAATGATAATGATAATAATAATAATGATAATAATGATAATAATGATAATGATAATGATAATAATAATAATGATAATGATAATAGTGATAATAATACTAATGTTAATAATAAAAATGATAATAACAATAATGATAATAATACTAATGATAATAATACTAATAATAATAATACTAATGATAATAACAATAATGATAATAATACTAATGACAACAATACTAATGATAATAATAATAATGATAATAATAATAATGATAATAATAATAATGATAGTAATGATAATAATAATAATAATAATAATAATGACAATAATGATAATAATGATAATAATGATAATATTATTAATGATAAAAAGTAATGATATTAATAATAATGATACTAATAATAATGATACTAATAATAATGATACTAATAATAATGATACTAATAATAATGATACTAATAATAATGATACTAATAATAATGATACTAATAATAATGATACTAATAATAATGATACTAATAATAATGATACTAATAATAATGATACTAATAATAATGATACTAATAATAATGATACTAATAATAATGATACTAATAATAATGATACTAATAATAATGATACTAATAATAATGATACTAATAATAATGATACTAATAATAATGATACTAATAATAATGATACTAATAATAATGATACTAATAATAATGATACTAATAATAATGATACTAATAATAATGATACTAATAATAATGATACTAATAATAATGATACTAATAATAATGATACTAATAATAATGATACTAATAATAATGATACTAATAATAATGATACTAGTAATAATAATAATAATAATAATGATACTAATGATAATGATACTAATATCATAATGATAGTAATAATAATGATACTAATAATAATGATACTAATAATAATGATACTAATAATAATGATACTAATAATAATGATACTAATAATAATGATACTAATAATAATGATACTAATAATAATGATACTAATAATAATGATACTAATAATAATGATACTAATAATAATGATACTAATAATAATGATACTAATAATAATGATACTAATAATAATGATACTAATAATAATGATACAAGTAATAATGATACAAGTAATAATATCATTGACATATCATTGAATAGATTTGTTGATATATCATTGAATAGATTCTTTTATATATCATTGAATAGATTTGATATATCATTAAATAGTTTTTTGATATATCACTGAATAGATTTTTGAATGCGTCATTAAATATGTTTTGATATATCATTAAATATATGTTTTGATATATCATTAAATAGATTTTTTGATTTATCATTAAATAGATTTTTTGATATATCATTAAATAGATTTATTGATATATCATTAAAAAGATTTGTTGGTATATCATTAAATAGACTTTTTATATATCATTAAATAGACTTTTTATATATCATTAAATAGATTTTTTGAAATATAAAATAAAAGTTTTTGATGCATCATTAAGTAGAGTTTTACATACAGGATTTTACACAAAGTTTATTTTTTTTTACATATTTCATTCAATCGATTTTTGCATATATCATATAAAATAATTTTATATACATCATTAAAATTATTTTTATATATCATAAAGATTTTTTTTACATGTATCATTAAATATGATTGTTGCATGTATTATTAGATAGATTTTTACGTATATAATTGAATATATTTAAGCATTCATCATTAAACATTTTCTTTTACATACATCTTTTAATAGATTTTTACGTTTATCATTGAATATGTTTAAGCATTCATCATTAAACATTGTTTTACATATATCATCAAATAGATTTAACATATATCAGTAAAGTGTGAAATATCTTTCTATATAGAGAGATTTGTAGAATTTTAATTTACTGTATTAATCAATTGATTATTTAATTTTATACATACATGGTCATCAACCTGTTAAAGGGTCAAACATGGCTTAATTAATTACACAAACGGAACTGCTTACACAAATCCACATATACACGCAAAAATAATAATATCACACATATTTACAGAGTAAGAAGTATCCTTTCATAAATACATTTCTTCATGATATAAATCACTTGATTAGATGATGTTAGTCCAGTAAAGGTATGGGAATTCGGTGTTCGAGTCAGTAATAGTCAGTCGAAATGGGCACTTAGGAATGATCTGAGTTTTTCCTTCTTGTATAAAATGGAGTCAATGCGGCAATGTTTGTACAATATTCTCTTAATCAGCCTGGATGAACCTTTCCTCGGAAGATGAATTAATAACTGCATCACTGGGAAAGGTTCAGGCGGGCTTTATCGGACGACATGAAGCCACCTTAACATGCTTCATTGTATATCTCAGACTGGGAGAGTGCGTATTTAGTGCATGGTTTCAATTTACCATGACTAGATCTAGCACTCGTCCAAATCTGATGATAGCATCTCCCCTAGGCTAATTACACAGTTTTATTCTCTTAATCAGCCCAGATGAACCTTTATTCGGGAGATGAATATATATGTGCATCACTGGGAAAGGTTCAGGCGGGCTTCATCGAAGCCACCTTTGGATGCTTGATTGTATATCTCAGACTGGGAGAGTGCGTATTTAGTGCATGATTTCAATTTACCATGACTAGATCCAGCACTCGTCTTTCTGATGATAGCATCCCACCTAGGCTAATTTCACAGTTATATTCTCTTAATCAGCCCAGATGAACCTTTCTTCGGGAGATCAATATATATTTAATGATATATTTGATGATATAGCAAAAATATATTTATCAAAAAAAATATATCAATTTTCTTAAAAATATATAAACCTTATCAAGAAATATATATAATTTATCAAGAAATATATATAATTTATCAAAAAATATATCTAATGATATATATATATATATATATATATATATATATATATATATATATATATATATATATATATACATCTTCCGGTGAAAGATTCATTAGGCCTGATTAAGAGAATATTGCTACAAACATCTATGATCTTCGTTACTGAATGATTACTCTTCTTGTGATGCTTAAATGATAACAATATTGATAACAATAATGAAAACAATATGATAACAATAATGAAAACAATATGGTAACAGCATTGAAAACAGTATTGATAACAATAGTGAAAACAATATTGATAAAGATAATGAAAACAATATTTATAATAATAATGAAGACAATTTTGATAACAAAAATGAAAACAATATTGATAACAATAGTGAAAACAAAATTGATAACAATAATGAAAACAATATTGATAAAGATAATGAAAACAATATTGATAAAGATAATGAAGACAATATTGATAACAATAAAGAAAACAATATTGATAACAATAATGACAACAATAATGATAACAATATTGATAACAATAATGAAAAAAATATTGATTACAATAATGCAAACAATATTGATAACTATAATGGTAATAATAACAATATTGATAATAATAAAAGCATTGATAACAACATTGATAACAACATTGATAACAACATTGATAACAATATTGATAACAACATTAATAATAATAATGATAACAATATTGATAACAGTATTGATAATAATAATGATACCAGTATTGATAACATTGATAGCAATAATGATAACAATAATAATAACAATAATGATAATAGTAATGATAACAATAATTGTAACAATAATGGTAACAATAATGATAATAATAATGATAATAATAATGATAACAATAATGATAACGATAATGATAACAATGTTGATAACAATATTAATAACAACGATAACAATATTGATAACAACGACGACAATATTGATAACAATGATAACAGTAGTCAGAACAATATCTGTCTCAATAATGATATCAATATAGTTGAAAATCATGATAAAGTATTTATAACAATAGTGATAACAATAATAATAACAATACTGATAACAATAATAATAACAATACTGATAACAATACTGAAAACAATAATATTAAAAATAATGATGAAAATAATGATACCAATAATGATGAAAATAATGATACCAATAATGATGAAAATAATGATACCAATAATGATGAAAATAATGATACCAATAATGATGAAAATAATGATACCAATAATGATGAAAATAATGATACCAATGATGATGAAAATAATGATACCAATAATGAAGAAAATAATGATACCAATAATGAAGAAAATAATGATACCAATAATGAAGAAAATAATGATACCAATAATGATGAAAATAATGATACCAATAATGATGAAAATAATGATTCCAATAATGAGGAAAATAATGATACCAATAATGAAGAAAATAATGATACCAATAATGATGAAAATAATGATACCAATAATGATAACAATAATAAAAAAATAGAAATGAAGATAACAATAATGATTACAATAATGGTAAAATATGATGATAAAAATGATTATAACAATAATAATTACAAAAGTGATACAAATAATGATAAAAATGTTGATAAAAATAACGATAACAATAATGATAATATATAAAACTAACTATAAAAATAACGATAACAATAATTATAATACTGATGATAACAATTATAATAAATTTAATGATAAAAGTGGTGATAACAATAATGATAACAATAATTATGATAATAATGAAATAATAATAATGGAAATAATGAATGTTAAAATAATAATATTTGAAATGATAATAATTGAAATAATGAATATCAAAATGATAATAATTGAAATGAAAATAATGGAAATAATGAATATTAAAATAATAATAATTGAAATGATAATAATGGAAATAATGAATATTAAAATAATAATAATTGAAATAATAAATATTAAGATAATAATAGCGAAAATGATAATAATGATAATTATAATACTGAAAATAATAAAAATAATAAAAAAGGATAATAATGATAACGACAATGATAATAATAATAATAATAATAATAACAATAATAATTTTAATGATAATAATAATATTATTGATAATAATAATATTATTGATAATAATAATATTATTGATAATAATAATATTATTGATAATAATAATATTATTGATAATAATAATATTATTGATAATAATAATAATGATAATAATAATAATGATGATAATAATAATGATAATAATAATAATGATGATAATAATAATAATAATAATGATGATAATAATAATAATAACAATAGTAATAATAATAATAATGATGATAATAATAATAAAGGTTTGTGTATCATTATCTTTTTCCTTGTGTGTGGAGGATATAATATATATATATATATATTATATATATATATATATAATATATATATATATATATAATATATATATATATGTATATATATATATATATATATATATATATATATATATATATATATATATATATATATATATATATATATATATATATATATATATATATATATATATATATATATATATATATATATATATATATATATATGTATATATAATAAGGGAATAATCTATAAATAAATATATACAGAAAGACATTTCATAATATATTGTTATATATAAGAATCATTCTAATTATCTATTTATCTTCCGATGAAAGGTTCATCTGGGGCTAACAGTAGGAATTTATGAAAAAAACTATAACGTTTGATTATTTTTCATGATTTTCTGTGATGTTTTTTTTAAAGCCCAGGTGAATCTTTCCCAGTGATGCAGTTTGTTATTCATCTTCCGATGAATCTGAAGACCTGGTGAATTTTTCCCAGTGATGTAGCTATTAAGGCATCTATCCGAAAAAAAGTTGGGCTGAAGTTCAAACATTCATCGGTACTAGAAATAATATCATCATATATGGATCTAGTCATAGTGAATTAAAATCATTCACTAATGATTACTACTATGACTATTCTTCCTGGTTTCTCGTTACGCTTTTGTGAACCTTTCCTAGTGATGCAGCTATCAATCTTTTAAACGATCAAACATGGCTTAATTAATTACACAAACGGATCTGCATACGTAAATCCATTTTCTGTTAATTACAACAATCAATTTATATAACCATGAAAAAGTGCTAAGGAAGACAGATAACCCAGTTAGGTAGAAATGAAAAGAGGATATCCAAGTAACTCTTAAATCTCCAATCTTCATTTCCTCAATACACACGATAATAGTACACATATTTACAGAGTATGAAATATCCTTCCATAAATACATTATTCATAATATATTTTAAATATAAATGACTTGATTAGATGATGTTAGTCTATTTCCAGTACAGGTATGGGAACTCGGTGTTCGAGTCAGTAATAGTCAATCGAAATGGGCACTTAGGGATGATCTGAGTTCTTCATTCTTGTATAAAATGGAGTCAATGCAACAATGTTTGTACAATATTCTCTTTATCAGCCCAGATGAACCTTACCTCGGAAGATAAATTACAAACTCCATCACTGGGAAAGGTTCACCTGGGCTTCAACGAACGACTTGAAGCTACCGTAGGATGCTTTATTGTATATCTCCCATAGGATAATTTCACAGTTATTTTCTCTTTATAAGCCCAGATGAACCTTCTTCGGGAGATGAATATATAAATGCATCACTGGGAAAGGTTCACCTGGGCTTCATCGAACGACATGAAGCCACCCTAGGATCCTTGATTGTATATCTCAGACTAGGAGAGTGCGTATTTAGTGCATGAATTCAATTTCCCATGACTAGATCCAGCACTCGTCCAAGCCTGATGATAGTATCTCACCTAGTCTAATTTCACAGATATATTCTCTTAATGAGCCCAGATGAACCTTTCCTCGGAAGATGAATTACAAACTACATCACTGGGAAAGGTTCACCTGGGCTTCAACGAACGACTTGAAGCCACCGTAGAATGCTTGATTGTATATCTCCCATAGGATAATTTCACAGTTATTTTCTCTTTATAAGCCCAGATGAACCTTTCTTCGGGAGATAAACATATAAATGTATCACTGGGAAAGGTTCACCTGGGCTTCATCGAACGACATGAAGCCACCCTAGGATCCTTCATTGTATATCTCAGACTGAGAGAGTACGTGTCTAGTGCATGATTTCAATCTAAGTCTGATGATAGCATTTTACCTTGGCTAATTTCAGATTATATTCTCTTAATCAGCCCAGATGAACCTTTCTTCGGAAGATAAATATATAAGGGCATCACTGGGAAAAGTTCACCTGGGCTTCATCGAACGACATGAAGGCACGGTAGGTTGATTGATTGTATATCTCAGACTGGGAGAGTGCGTATCTAGTGCATAATTTCACTTAACCAAGACTAGATCCAGCACTCGTCCAAGTCTGATGATAGCATCTCACCTAGTCTAATTTCATAGATATATATTCTCTTAATCAGCCCAGATGAATATATAAGGGCATCACTGGGAAAAGTTCACCTGGGCTTCATCGAACGACATGAAGGCACGGTAGGTTGATTGATTGTATATCTCAGACTAGGAGAGTGCGTATTTAGTGCATGAATTCAATTTTCCATGACTAGATCCAGCACTCGTCCAAGTCTGATGATAGCATATCACCTAGTCTAATTTCACAGATATATTCTCTTAATCAGCCCAGATGAACCTTTCCTCGGAAGATGAATTACAAACTACATCACTGGGAAAGGTTCACCTGGGCTTCAACGAACGACTTGAAGCCACCGTAGGATGCTTGATTGCATATCTCCCATAGGATAATTTCAGTTATTTTCTCTTTATAAGCCCAGATGAACCTTTCTTCGGGAGATGAATATGTAAATGCATCACTGGGAAAGGTTCACCTGGGCTTCATCGAACGACATGAAGCCACCCTAGGATCCTTCATTGTATATCTCAGACTGAGAGAGTACGTGTCTAATGCATTATTTCAATCCAAGTCATCAGCCCAAATGAACCTTTCTTCGGAAGATGAATATATAAGTGCATCACTGGGAAACGTTCACCTTGGCTTCATCGAACGACATGAAGGCACGGTAGGTTGATTGATTGTATATCTCAGACTGGGAGAGTGCGTATCTAGAGCATAATTTCACTTTACCAAGACTAGATCCAGCACTCGTCCAAGTCTGATGATAGCATCTCATTTAGTCTAATTTCACAGATATATATTATCTTAATTAGCCCAGATGAACCTTTCTTCGGAGGATGAATATATAAGTGCATCACTGGGAAAGGTTCACCTGGGCTTCCTTTAACGACATGAAGCCACCCTAGGATCCTTGATTGTGTATCACAGACTAGGAGAGTGCGTATTTAGTACATGAATTCAATTTCCTATGACTAGATCCAGCACTCGTCCAAGTCTGATGATAGCATCTCACCTAGTCTAATTTCACAGATATATTCTCTTAATCAGCACAGATTAACCTTTCCTCGGAAGATGAATTACAAACTCCATCACCTGGGCTTCAACGAACGACTTGAAGCCACCGTAGGATGTTTGATTGTATATCTCCCATAGGATAATTTCAGTTATTTTCTCTTTATAAGCCCAGATGAACCTTTCTTCGGGAGATGAATATATAAGTGCATCACTGGGAAATGTTCACCTGGGCTTCATCGAACGACATGAAGCCACCCTAGGATGCTTGATTGTATATCTTAGACTGAGAGAGTGCGTGTCTAGTGCATGATTTGAATCCAGGTCTGATGTTAGCATTTTACCTTGGCTAATTTCAGTTATATTCTCTTAATCAGCCCAGATGAACCTTTCTTCGGAAGATGAATATATAAGTGCATCACTATGAAAGGTTCACCTGAGCTTCATCGAACGACATGAAGCCACTTTAGGATGCTTGATTGTATATCTCAGACGGAGAGTGCTTATCTAGTGCATAATTTCACTTTACCAAGACTAGATCCAGCACTCGTCCAAGTGTGATGATAGCATCTCACCTAGTCTAATTTCACAGATATATTCTCTTAATCAGCCCAGATGAACCTTTCCTCGGAAGATGAATTGCAAACTCCATCACTGGGAAAGGTTCACCTGGGCTTCAACGAACGACTTGAAGCCACCGTAGGATGTTTGATTGTATATCTCCCATAGGATAATTTCACAGTTATTTTCTCTTTATAAGCCCAGATAAACCTTTCTTCGGGAGATGAATATATAAGTGCATCACTGGGAAAGGTTCACCTGGGCTTCATCGAGCGACATGAAGCCACCTTAAGATGCTTGATTATATATCTCAGACTGAGAGATTACGTGTCTAGTGCATGATGTCAATCCAAGTCTGATGATAGCCTTTTACCTTTCAGATTATATTTTCTTAATCAGACCAGATGAACCTTTCTTCGGAAGATGAAAATATAAGTGCTTCACTGGAAAAGGTTCACCTGGCTTCCTTGAACGACATGAAGCCACCTTAGGATCCTTGATTGTATATCTCAGACTGGGAGAGTGCGTATCTAGTGCATAATTTCATTTTACCAAGACTAGATCCAGCACTCGTCCTAGTGTGATTATAGTATGTCACCTAGGATAATTTCACAGTTATATTCTCTTAATCAACCATGATAATATTTCACATAGTACCTGATGATCGTTTGTACTTCAAAGTTAACTTCATTAGCCCAGGTTAACCCATCTCCGGAGGATGCCTTAATCGCTACATCACTGGGAAAGGTTCGACTGTTCTTGGCAAAAGCGTCACAGAAAATCACGAAGAATCAAACATTACGGTTCTAACCTTTCCTCTGAAGATGAATAGCAAACTGCAACTTTGGGAAAGATTCACCTGGGCTTCAAAGAATGACATAAAATGAAGAGAGATAAAACATTGTAATTATTGTTCATATATACATAAAACAACATAGTGAGTGTGCCCAGTATTTGTCCAAATCTGATAATGGTATTTCACCTGGTACCGATGAACATTTCTACTCAACACTTCTCTTCATCATCCTAAGTTAACCTTAAGTTAAATCATGCATCGATTTGACATTTGTTGATATATCATTGAATAGATTTGTTGATATATCATTGAATAGATTTGTTGATATATCATTGAATAGATTTGTTGATATATCATTGAATAGATTTGTTGATATATCATTGAATAGATTTGTTGATATATCATTGAATAAATTTGTTGATATATCATTGAATATATTTGTTGATATATCATTGAATAGATTTGTTGATATATCATTGAATAGATTTGTTGATATATCATTGAATAGATTATTTTATATATCATTGAATAGATTATTTTATATATCATTGAATAGATTTGTTGATATATCATTGAATAGATTTGTTGATATATCATTGAATAGATTATTTTATATATCATTGAATAGATTATTTTATATATCATTGAATAGATTCTTTTATATATCATTGAATAGATTTGTTGATATATCATTGAATAGATTTGTTGATATATGACTGAATAGATTCTTTTATATATCATTGAATAGATTCTTTTATATATCCTTGAATAGATTCTTTTATATATCATTGAATAGATTCTTTTATATATCATTGAATAGATTTGATATATCATTAAATAGTTTTTATATATATCACTGAATAGATTTTTTAATATGTCATTAAACAGATTTTTGATATCATTAAATAGCTTTGTTGATATATCATTAAATAGCTTTGATGATATATCATTAAATAGATTTTTTGATATATCATTAAATAGATTTGTTGATATATCATGAAATATGTTTTTTGATACATCATGAAATATATTTTTTGATATATTATTAAATATTTTTTTGATATATCATTAAGTAGATTTTTTGATATCATTAAATACATTGATTGATATATCATTAAAATAAAATTATATATCATTAAATAGATTTTTTGAAATATAAAATAAAAGTTTATCTAATAAATTAATAAAAGTATAATAATAAAGTATAAAATACAAAAGTATAAAAAGTATAATAAATAAAAGTATATCTCAAACTGGGAGATTGCGTATTTAGTGCATGATTTCAAGTTACCATGACTATATCCAGCACTCGTCCAAGTATGGTGATAGCATCTCACCTAGGCTAATTTCACAGTTATATTCTCTTAATCAGCCCAGATGAACCTTTCTTCGGGAGATGAATATATAAGTGCATCACTGGGAAAGGTTCACCTGGGCTTCATCCAACGACATGAAGCCACCGTAGGATGATTGGTTGTATATCTCAGACTGTGAGACTACATATCTAGTGCATTATTTCAATTTAGTATGACTAGGTCCAAGTGTGATGATAACATCTCTCGTAGGCTAATTTCAGTTATATTTTCTTAATCAGCCTTCTTCGAGATATGAATATATAAGTGCATCACTAGGAGAGGTTTACCAAGGCTTCATCGAACGACGTGAAACCACTTTATGATCTTTGATTGTATAATTTTAATAACAAAAATGATAAAATATTTATAACAATAATGATAATGATAATGATAACAATTATGATAATAATTATGATAATAATTATGATAACAATAATGAACAATAATAAACAATAATGATAACAGAATTTATTACAATAATAATAATAATGACAAAAATAATCATAGAGATAACAATAATGTTAAAAATGACGATGAAATGTGATAAAAATATTGATAAAAATGACGATAAAGAATGATAAAAATATTGATGAAAATAACGATAAAAATGATAAAAATATTTATAAAAATGACGATAAAGAATGATAAAAATATTGATAATAATAACGATAACAATGATAATAAAAAACGATAATAATAGTGATAGAAATAATGATGGCTATAATAATGAAAATAATAGTAATGGCAATTAGGATATGTACAATGATGATAATGATAATTATAATAAAGTGAATAATAATGATAATTATAATAAAGTGAATAATAATGATAATTATAATAAAGAGAATATTAATGATAATTATAATAAAGTTATAATAATAATAACAATTTTAATACGGTGAATAATAATGATAATTATAATAAAGTGAATAATAATGATAATTATAATAAAGTGAATAATAGTGATAATTATAATAAAGTGAATAATAGTGATAATTATAATAAAGTGAATAATAATGATAATTATAATAAAGTGAATAATAATGATAATTATAATAAAGTGAATAATAATGATAATTATAATAAAGTGAATAATAATGATAATTATAATAAAGTAAATAATAATGATAATTATAATAAAGTGAATGATAATGATAATAATAAAAATGATGATAAGAATAATGATGATAATAATAATAATGATAATGATATTGATAGTAATGATGATGTTCATTAAAAAAAAATCATCTTCCGGGGAAAGGTTCATCTGGGCTGAAAAGGATAATATATCTGTGAAATTAGACTAGGTGAGATGCTATCATCAGACTTGGACGAGTGCTGGATCTAGTCATGGGAAATTGAAATCATGCACTAAATACGCACTCTCCTAGTCTGTGATACACAATCAAGGATCCTAAGGTGGCTTCATGTCGTTGAAGGAAGCCCAGGTGAACCTTTCCCAGTGAGGCACTTATATTTTCATCTTCCGAAGACAGGTTCATCTGGGCTGATTAAGAGAATATAATCTGAAATTAGCCAAGGTAAATTGCTATCATCAGACTTGGATTGACATCATGCACGAGACACGTAATCTCTCAGTCTGAGATATACAATCAAGGATCCTAGGGTGCCTTCATGTCGTTCGATGAAGCCCAGGGGAACCTTTCCCAGTGATGCATTTATATATTCATCTTCCGAAGAAAGGTTCATCTGGGCTTATAAAGAGAAAATAACAGTCAAATTATCCTATGGGAGATACACAATCAAGTCGTTCGTTGAAGCCCAGGTTAACCTTTCCCAGTGATGGAGTTTGTAATTCATCTTCCGAGGAAAGGTTCATCTGGGCTGATTAAGAGAATATATCTGTGAAATTAGACTAGGTGAGATGCTATCATCAGACTTGGACGAGTGCTGGATCTAGTCTTGGTAAAGTGAAATTATGCTCTAGATACGCACTCTCCCAGTCTGAGATATACAATCAATCAACCTACCGTGCCCTCATGTCGTTCGATGAAGCCCAGGTGAACCTTTCCCAGTGATGCACTTATATATTCATCTCCAGAAGAAAGGTTCAGAGAAAATAACTGAAATTATCCTATGGGAGATATACAATCACGCATCCTAAGGTGTCTTCAAGTCGTTCGTTGAAGCCCAGGTGAACCTTTCCCAGTGATGGAGTTTGTAATTCATCTTGCGAGGAAAGGTTCATCTGGGCTGATTAAGAGAATATATCTGTGAAATTAGACTAGGTGAGATGCTATCATCAGACTTGGACGAGTGCTGGATCTAGTCATGGGAAATTGAATTCATGCACTAAATACGCACTCTCCTAGTCTGAGATATACAATCAATCAACCTACCGTGCCTTCACGTCGTTCGATGAAGCCCAGATGAACCTTTCTTCGGAAGATGAAAATATATCTCAGACGGAGAGTGCGTATCTAGTGCATAATTTCACTTTACCAAGACTAGATCCAGCACTCGTCCAAGTCTGATGATAGCATCTCACCTAGTCTAATTTCACAGATATATTCTCTTTATCAGCCCAGATGAATCTTTCCTCGGAAGATGAATTACAAACTCCATCACTGGGAAAGGTTCACCTGGGCTTCAACGAACGACTTGAAGCCACCGTAGGATGCTTGATTGTATATCTCACATAGGATAATTTCACAGTTATTTTCTCTTTATAAGCCCAGATAAACCTTTTTCCGGGAGATGAATATATAAGTGCATCACTGGGAAAGGTTCACCTGGGCTTCATCGAGCGACATGAAGCCACCTTAAGATGCTTGATTATATATCTCAGACTGAGAGATTACGTGTCTAGTGCATGATGTCAATCCAAGTCTGATGATGGCATTTTACCTTTCAGATTATATTCTCTTAATCAGCCCAGATGAACCTTTCTTCGGGAGATGAATATATAAATGCATCACTGGGAAAGGTTCACCTGGGCTTCCTTGAACGACATGAAGCCACCTTAGGATCCTTGATTGTGTATCACAGACTAGGAGAGTGCGTATTTAGTGCATGATTTCAATTTTCCATGACTAGATCCTGCACTCGTCCAAGTTTGATGATAGCATCTCACCTAGTCTAATTTCACAGATATATTCTCTTAATCAGCCCAGATGAACCTTTCTTCGGGAGATGAATATATAAATTCATCACTGGGAAATGTTCTCCTGGGCTTCATCGAAAGACGTGAAGCCACCTTAGGATCCTTGATTGTATATCTCAGACTGGGAGAGTGCGTATTTAGTGCATAATTTCATTTTACCAAGACTAGATCCAGCACTCGTCCTAGTGTGATTATAGTATGTCACCTAGGATAATTTCACAGTTATATTCTCTTAATCAATCATGATAATAATTCACATAGTACCTGATGAACGTTTGTACTTCAAAGTAAACTTCATTAGCCCAGGTTAACCCATTTCCGGAGGATGCCTTAATCGCTACATCACTGGGAAAGGTTCGACTGTTCTTGGCAAAAGCGTCACAGAAAATCACGAAGAATCAAACATTACGGTTCTAACCTTTCCTCTGAAGATGAATAGCAAACTGCAACTTTGGGAAAGATTCACCTGGGCTTCAAAGAATGACATAAAATGAAGAGAGATAAAACATTATAATTATTGTTCATATATACATAAAACAACATAGTGAGTGTGCCCAGTATTTGTCCAAATCTGATGAGGGTATTTCACCTGGTACCGATGAACATTTCTACTCAACACTTCTCTTCATCATCCTAAGTTAACCTTAAGTTAAATCATGCATCGATTTGACATTTGTTGATATATCATTGAATAGATTTGTTGATATATCATTAAATAGATTTGTTGATATATCATTGAATAGATTTGTTGATATATCATTGAATAGATTTGTTGATATATCATTGAATAGATTTGTTGATATATCATTGAATAAATTTGTTGATATATCATTGAATAGATTTGTTGATATATCATTGAATAGATTTGTTGATATATCATTGAATAGATTTGTTGATATATCATTGAATAGATTTGTTGATATATCATTGAATAGATTCTTTTATATATCATTGGATAGATTCTTTTATATATCATTGAATAGATTTGTTGATATATCACTGAATAGATTTGTTGATATATCACTGAATAGATTCTTTTATATATCATTGAATAGATTTGATATATCATTAAATAGTTTTTTGATATATCACTGAATAGATTTTTTTAAATCATTAAACAGATTTTTGGATATATCATTAAACAGATTTTTGGATATATCATTAAATAGCTTTGTTGATATATCATTAAATAGCTTTGTTGATATATCATTAAATAGCTTTGATGATATATCATTAAACAGATTTTTGGATATATCATTAAATAGCTTTGTTGATATATCATTAAATAGCTTTGTTGATATATCATTAAATAGCTTTGATGATATATCATTAAACAGATTTTTGGATACATCATTAAATAGCTTTGTTGATATATCATGAAATATATTTTTTGATATATCATTAAATATATTTTTTTTATATATTATTAAATATTTTTTTGATATATCATTAAATAGATTTTTTGATATATCATTAAATACATTGATTGATATATCATTAAAAGAAAATAATATATCATTAAATAGATTTTTTGAAATATAAAATAAAAGTTTATCTAATAAATAAATAAAAGTATAATAATAAAGTATAAAATACAAAAGTATAAAAAGTATAATAAATAAGAGTATATCTCAGACTGGGAGATTGCGTATTTAGTGCATGATTTCAATTTACCATGACTATATCCAGCACTCGTCCAAGTATGGTGATAGCATCTCACCTAGGCTAATTTCACAGTTATATTCTCTTAATCAGCCCAGAGGAACCTTTCTTCGGAAGATGAATATATATGTGCATCACTGGGAAAGGTTCACCTGGGCTTCATCCAACGACATGAAGCCTCCGTAGGATGATTGGTTGTATATCTCAGACTGTGAGACTACATATCTAGTGCATTATTTCAATTTAGTATGACTAGGTCCAAGTGTGATGATAACATCTCTCGTAGGCTAATTTCAGTTATATTTTCTTAATCAGCCTTCTTCGAGATATGAATATATAAGTGCATCACTAGGAGAGGTTTACCAAGGCTTCATCGAACGACGTGAAACCACTTTATGATCTTTGATTGTATAATTTTAATAACAAAAATGATAAAATATTTATAACAATAATGATAATGATAATGATAACAATTATGATAATAATTATGATAATAATTATGATAACAATAATGAACAATAATAAACAATAATGATAACAGAATTTATTACAATAATAATAATAATGACAAAAATAATCATAGAGATAACAATAATGTTAAAAATGACGATGAAATGTGATAAAAATATTGATAAAAATGACGATAAAGAATGATAAAAATATTGATGAAAATAACGATAAAAATGATAAAAATATTTATAAAAATTACGATAAAGAATGATAAAAATATTGATAATAATAACGATAACAATGATAATAAAAAACGATAATAATAGTGATAGAAATAATGATGGCTATAATAATGAAAATAATAGTAATGGCAATTAGGATATGTACAATGATGATAATGATAATTATAATAAAGTGAATAATAATGATAATTATAATAAAGTGAATAATAATGATAATTATAATAAAGAGAATAATAATGATAATTATAATAAAGTTATAATAATAATAACAATTTTAATACGGTGAATGATAATGATCATTATAATAAAGTGAATAACAGGGATAATTATAATAAAATGAATAATAATTATAATTATAATAAAGTAAATAATAATGATAATTATAATAAAGTGAATAACAGGGATAATTATAATAAAATGAATAATAATTATAATTATAATAAAGTAAATAATAATGATAATTATAATAAAGTGAATAATAATGATAATAATAAAAATGATAATAATAAAAATGATAATAAGAATAACGATGATAATAATAAAAATGATAATAAGAATAACGATGATAATAATAATAATGATAATAATGATAATGATATTGATAGTAATGATGATGTTCATTATAAAAAAAAATAGAGTTTGTAATTCATCTTCCGAGGAAAGGTTCATCTGGGCTGAAAAGGATAATATATCTGTGAAATTAGACTAGATGAGATGCTATCATCAGACTTGGACGAGTGCTGGTTCTAGTCATGGGAAATTGAATTCATGCACTAAATACGCACTCTCCTAGTCTGTGATACACAATCAAGGATCCTAAGGTGGCTTCATGTCGTTCAAGGAAGCCCAGGTGAACCTTTCCCAGTGATGCACTTATATTTTCATCTTCCGAAGACAGGTTCATCTGGGCTGATTAAGAGAATATAATCTGAAATTAGCCAAGGTAAAATGCTATCATCAGACTTGGATTGACATCATGCACTAGACACGTACTCTCTCAGTCTGAGATATACAATCAAGGATCCTAGGGTGCCTTCATGTCGTTCGATGAAGCCCAGGTGAACCTTTCCCAGTGATGCATTTATATATTCATCTTCCGAAGAAAGGTTCATCTGGGCTTATAAAGAGAAAATAACAGTCAAATTATCCTATGGGAGATACACAATCAAGTCGTTCGTTGAAGCCCAGGTTAACCTTTCCCAGTGATGGAGTTTGTAATTCATCTTCCGAGGAAAGGTTCATCTGGGCTGATTAAGAGAATATATCTGTGAAATTAGACTAGGTGAGATGCTATCATCAGACTTGGACGAGTGCTGGATCTAGTCTTGGTAAAGTGAAATTATGCTCTAGATACGCACTCTCCCAGTCTGAGATATACAATCAATCAACCTACCGTGCCCTCATGTCGTTCGATGAAGCCCAGGTGAACCTTTCCCAGTGATGCACTTATATATTCATCTCCAGAAGAAAGGTTCAGAGAAAATAACTGAAATTATCCTATGGGAGATATACAATCACGCATCCTAAGGTGGCTTCAAGTCGTTCGTTGAAGCCCAGGTGAACCTTTCCCAGTGATGGAGTTTGTAATTCATCTTGCGAGGAAAGGTTCATCTGGGCTGATTAAGAGAATATATCTGTGAAATTAGACTAGGTGAGATGCTATCATCAGACTTGGACGAGTGCTGGATCTAGTCATGGGAAATTGAATTCATGCACTAAATACGCACTCTCCTAGTCTGAGATATACAATCAATCAACCTACCGTGCCTTCACGTCGTTCGATGAAGCCCAGGTGAACCTTTCCCAGTGATGCACTTATATATTCGTCTTCCGAAGAAAGGTTCATCTGGGCTTATAAAGAGAAAATAACTGTGAAATTATCCTATGGGAGATATACAATCAAGCATCCTACGGTGGCTTCAAGTCGTTCGTTGAAGCCCAGGTGAACCTTTCCCAGTGATGGAGTTTGTAATTCATCTTCCGAGGAAAGGTTCATCTGGGCTGATTAAGAGAATATATCTGTGAAATTAGACTAGGTGAGATGCTATCATCAGACTTGGACGAGTGCTGGATCTAGTCATGGGAAATTTAATCCATGCACTAAATACGCACTCTCCTAGTCTGAGATATACAATCAAGGATCCCAGGGTGGCTTCATGTCGTTCGATGAAGCCCAGGTGAACCTTTCCCAGTGATGCATTTATATATTCATCTCCCGAAGAAAGGTTCATCTGGGCTTATAAAGAGAAAATAACTGTGAAATTATCCTATCAGAGATATACAATAAACCATCCTACGGTAGCTTCAAGTCGTTCGTTGAAGCCCAGGTGAACCTTTCCCAGTGATGGAGTTTGTAATTTATCTTCCGAGGTAAGGTTCATCTGGGCTGATAAAGGGAATATTGTACAAACATTGTTGAATTGACTCCATTTTAAACAAGAATGAAGAACTCAGATCATCCCTAAGTGCCCATTTCGATTGACTATTACTGACTCGAACACCGAGTTCCCATACCTGTACTGGAAATAGACTAACATCATCTAATCAAGTCATTTATATTTAATTTATATTATGAATAATGTATTTATGGAAGGATATTTCATACTCTGTAAATATGTGTACTATTATCGTGTGTATGGAGGAAATGAAGATTGGAGATTTAAGAGTTACTTGGATATCCTCTTTTCATTTCTACCTAACTGGGTTATCTGTCTTCATTAGCACTTTTTCATGGTTATATAAATTGATTGTTGTAATTAACAGAAAAAGGATTTACGTATGCAGATCCGTTTGTGTAATCAATTAAGCCATGTTTGATCGTTTAAAAGATTGATAGCTGCATCACTAGGAAAGGTTCACAAAAGCGTAACGAGAAACCAGGAAGAATAGTCATAGTAGTAATCATTAGTGAATGATTTTAATTCACTATGACTAGATCCATATATGATGATAATATATCTAGTACCGATGAATGTTTGAACTTCAGCCCAACTTTTATTTCGGATAGATGCCTTAATAGGTACATCACTGGGAAAAATTCACCAGGTCTTCAGATTCATCGGAAGATGAATAACAAACTGCATCACTGGGAAAGATTCACCTGGGCTTTAAAAAAACATCACAGAAAATCATGAAAAATAATCAAACGTTATAGTTTTTTAATAAATTCCTACCATTAGCCCCAGATGAACCTTTCATCGGAAGATAAATAGATAATTAGAATGATTCTTATATATATCAATATATTATAAAATGTCTTTCTATATATATTTATTTATAGATTATTCCCTTATTTTATATACATATATATATATATATATATATATATATATATATATATATATATATATATATATTATATCCTCCACACACAAGGAAAAAGATAATGATACACAAATCTTTATTATTATTATCATCATCATTATTATTATTATTACTATTATCATTATTATTATTATCATTATTATTATTATCAATAATATTATTATTATCATTAAAATTATTATTATTATTATTATCATTGTCGTTATCATTATTATCCTTTTTTATTATTTTTATTATTTTCAGTATTATAATCATCATTATTATCATTTTCACTATTATTATCTTAATATTTATTATTTCAATTATTATTATTTTAATATTCATTATTTCCTTTATTATAATTTCAATTATTATTATTTTAATATTCATTATTTCCATTATTATAATTTCAATTATTATTATTTTAATATTCATTATTTCCATTATTTTCATTTCAATTACAAACTCCATCACTGGGAAAGGTTCACCTGGGCTTCAACGAACGACTTGAAGCCACCGTAGGATGCTTGATTGTATATCTCCCATAGGATAATTTCACAGTTATTTTCTCTTTATAAGCCCAGATGAACCTTTCTTCGGGAGATGAATATATAAGTGCATCACTGGGAAAGGTTCACCTGGGCTTCATCGAACGACATGAAGCCACCCTAGGATCCTTGATTGTATATCTCAGACTGAGAGAGTACGTGTCTAGTGCATGATTTTAATCCAAGTCTGATGATAGCATTTTACCTTGGCTAATTTTAGATTATATTCTCTTAATCAGCCCAGATGAACCTTTCTTCGGGAGATGAATATATAAGTGCATCACTGGGAAAGGTTCACCTGGGCTTCATCGAACGACATGAAGCCACCCTAGGATCCTTGATTGTATATCTCAGACTGAGAGAGTACGTGTCTAGTGCATGATTTTAATCCAAGTCTGATGATAGCATTTTATCTTGGCTAATTTTAGATTATATTCTCTTAATCAGCCCAGATGAACCTCTCTTCGGAAGATGAATATATAAATGCATCACTGGGAAAGGTTCACCTGGGCTTCCTTGAACGACATGAATCCACCCTAGGATCCTTGATTGTGTATCACAGACTAGGAGAGTGCGTATTTAGTGCATGAATTCAATTTCCCATGACTAGATCCAGCACTCGTCCAAGTCTGATGATAGCATCTCACCTAGTCTAATTTCACAGATATATTCTTTTAATCAGCCCAGATGAACCTTTCCTCGGAAGATGAATTACAAACTCCATCACTGGGAAAGGTTCACCTGGGCTTCAATGAACGACTTGAAGCCACCTTAGGATGCTTGATTGTATATCTCCCATAGAATAATTTCAGTTATTTTCTCCATATAAGCCTAACTATAAAAAATAACGATAACAATAACGATAACAATAATTATAATACTGATGATAACAATTATGATAAATTTAATGATAACAGTGGTGATAACAATAATGATAACAATAATTATTATAATAATGAAATAATAGTAATGGAAATAATGAATATTAAAATAATAATAATTGAAATGATAATAATGGAAATAATGAATATTAAAATGATAATAATTGAAATGATAATAATGGAAATAATGAATATTAAAATAATAATAATTGAAATGATAATAATTGAAATAATGAATATTAAAATAATAATTGAAATAATAAATATTAAGATAATAATAGTGAAAATGATAATAATGATGATTATAATACTGAAAGTAATAAAAATAATAAAAAAAGATAATAATGATAACGACAATGATAATAATAATAATAATAATAATAATAATAATTTTAATGATAATAATATTATTGATAATAATAATAATGATAATAATAATAATGATAATAATAATAATGATAATAATAATAATGATAATAATAATAATGATGATAATAATAATGATAATATTAATAATGATAATAATGATAATGATAATAGTAATAATAATAATAATGATGATGATAATAATAAAGGTTTGTGTATCATTATCTTTTTCCTTGTGTGTGGAGGATATAATATATATATATATATATATATATATATATATATATATATATATATATATATATATATAGATATATATATGTGTGTGTGTGTGTGTGTGTGTGTGTGTGTGTGTGTAGATAATAAGGAAATAATCTTTAAATAAATATATATTGAAAGACATTTTATAATATATTGATATATATAAGAATCATTCTAATTATCTATTTATCTTCCGATGAAAGGTTCATCTGGGGCTAATGGTAGGAATTTATGAAAAAACTATAACGTTTGATTATTTTTCATGATTTTCTGTGATGTTTTTTTAAAGCCCAGGTGAATCTTTCCCAGTGATGCAGTTTGTTATTCATCTTCCGATGAATCTGAAGACCTGGTAAATTTTTCCCTGTGATGTAGCTATTAAGGCATCTATCCGAAATAAAAGTTAACTTGGGCTGAAGTTCAAACATTCATCGGTAATAGATATATTATCATCATATATGGATCTAGTCATAGTGAATTAAAATCATTCACTAATGATTACTACCATGACTATTCTTCCTGGTTTCTCGTTACGCTTTTGTGAACCTTTCCTAGTGATGCAGCTATCAATCTTTTAAACGATCAAACATGGCTTAATTAATTACACAAACGGATCTGCATACGTAAATCCATTTTCTGTTAATTACAACAATCAATTTATATAACCATGAAAAAGTGCTAAGGAAGACAGATAACCCAGTTAGGTAGAAATGAAAAGAGGGTATCCAAGTAACTCTTAAATCTCCAATCTTCATTTCCTCAATACACACGATAATAGTACACATATTTACAGAGTATGAAATATCCTTCCATAAATACATTATTCATAATGTATTATAAATATAAATGACTTGATTAGATGATGTTAGTCTATTTCCAGTACAGGTATGGGAACTCGGTGTTCGAGTCAGTAATAGTCAATCGAAATGGGCACTTAGGGATGATCTGAGTTCTTCATTCTTGTATAAAATGGAGTCAATGCAACAATGTTTGTACAATATTCTCTTTATCAGCCCAGATGAACCTTACCTCGGAAGATAAATTACAAACTCCATCACTGGGAAAGGTTCACCTGGGCTTCAACGAACGACTTGAAGCTACCGTAGGATGGTTTATTGTATATCTCCCATAGGATAATTTCACAGTTATTTTCTCTTTATAAGCCCAGATGAACCTTTCTTCGGGAGATGAATATATAAATGCATCACTGGGAAAGGTTCACCTGGGCTTCATCGAACGACATGAAGCCACCCTAGGATCCTTGATTGTATATCTCAGACTAGGAGAGTGCGTATTTAGTGCATGAATTCAATTTCCCATGACTAGATCCAGCACTCGTCCAAGTCTGATGATAGTATCTCACCTAGTCTAATTTCACAGATATATTCTCTTAATCAGCCCAGATGAACCTTTCCTCGGAAGATGAATTACAAACTCCATCACTGGGAAAGGTTCACCTGGGCTTCAACGAACGACTTGAAGCCACCGTAGGATGCTTGATTGTATATCTCCCATAGGATAATTTCACAGTTATTTTCTCTTTATAAGCCCAGATGAGCCTTTCTTCGGGAGATAAACATATAAATGCATCACTGGGAAAGGTTCACCTGGGCTTCATCGAACGACATGAAGCCACCCTAGGATCCTTGATTGTGTATCTCAGACTAGGAGAGTGCGTATTTAGTGCATGATTTCAATTTCCCATGACTAGATCCAGCACTCGTCCAAATATGATGATAGCATCTCACCTAGTCTAATTCCACAGATATATTCTCTTAATCAGCCCAGATGAACCTTTCCTCGGAAGATGAATTACAAACTCCATCACCTGGGCTTCAACGAACGACTTGAAGCCACCGTAGAATGCTTGATTGTATATCTCCCATAGGATAATTTCACAGTTATTTTCTCTTTATAAGCCCAGATGAACCTTTCTTCGGGAGATGAATATATAAGTGCATCACTGGGAAAGGTTTACCTAGGCTTCATCGAACGACATGAAGCCACCCTAGGATCCTTCATTGTGTACCTCAGACTGAGAGAGTACGTCTCTAGTGCATGATTTCATTCTAAGTCTGATGATAGCATTTTACCTTGGCTAATTTCAGATTATATTCTCTTAATCAGCCCAGATGAACCTTTCTTCGGAAGATGAATATATAAGTGCATCACTGGGAAAGGTTCACCTGGGCTTCAACGAACGACTTGAAGCCACCGTAGAATGCTTGATTGCATATCTCCCATAGGATAATTTCACAGTTATTTAATCTTTATAAGCCAAGATGAACCTTTCTTCGGGAGATGAATATATAAATGCATCACTGGGAAAGGTTCACCTGGGCTTCATCGAATGACTTGAAGCCACCCTAGGATCCTTCATTGTATATCTCTGACTGAGAGAGTACGTGTCTAATGCATTATTTCAATCCAAGTCTGATGTTAGCATTTTACCTTGGCTAATTTCAGATTATATTCTCTTAATCAGCCCAGATGAACCTTTCTTCGGAAGATGAATAAATAAGTGCATCACTGGGAAAGGTTCACCTGGGCTTCATCGAACGACATGAAGGCACGGTAGGTTGATTGATTGTATATCTCAGACTGGGAGAGTGCATATCTAGAGCATATTTTCACTTTACCAAGTCTAGATCCAGCACTCGTCCAAGTCTGATGATAGTATCTCACCTAGTCTAATTTCACAGATATATATTATCTTAATTAGCCCAGATGAACCTCTCTTCGGAGGATGAATATATAAGTGCATCACTGGGAAAGGTTCACCTGGGCTTCCTTGAACGACATGAAGCCACCCTAGGATCCTTGATTGTGTATCACAGACTAGGAGAGTGCGTATTTAGTGCATGATTTCAATTTCCCATGACTAGATCCAGCACTCGTCCAAGTCTGATGATAGCATCTCACCTAGTCTAATTTCACAGATATATTCTCTTAATCAGCCCAGATGAACCTTTCCTCGGAAGATGAACTACAAACTCCATCACCTGGGCTTCAACGAACGACTTGAAGCCACCGTAGGATGCTTGATTGTATATCTCCCATAGGATAATTTCACAGTTATTTTCTCTTTTTAAGCCCAGATGAACCTTTCTTCGGGAGATGAATATATAAGTGCATCACTGGGAAAGGTTTACCTGGGCTTCATCGAACGACATGAAGCCACCCTAGGATGCTTGATTGTATATCTTAGACTGAGAGAGTACGTGTCTAGTGCATGATTTGAATCCAGGTCTGATGTTAGCATTTTACCTTGGCTAATTTCAGTTACATTCTCTTAATCAGCCCAGATGAACCTTTCTTCGGAAGATGAATATATAAGTTCATCACTATGAAAGGTTCACCTGGGCTTCATCGAACGACATGAAGCCACTTAAGGATGCTTGATTGTATATCTCAGACGGAGAGTGCGTATCTAGTGCATAATTTCACTTTACCAAGACTAGATCCAGCACTCGTCCAAGTCTGATGATAGCATCTCACCTAGTCTAATTTCACAGATATATTCTCTTAATCAGCCCAGATGAACCTTTCCTCGGAAGATGAATTACAAACTCCATCACTGGGAAAGGTTCACCTGGGCTTCATCGAACGACTTGAAGCCACCGTAGGATGCTTGATTGTATATCTCACATAGGATAATTTCACAGTTATTTTCTCTTTATAAGCCCAGATAAACCTTTCTTCGGGAGATGAATATATATGTGCATCACTGGGAAAGGTTCACCTGGGCTTCATCGAGCGACATGAAGCCACCTTAAGATGCTTGATTATATATCTCAGACTGAGAGATTACGTGCATGATGTCAATCCAAGTCTGATGATAGCATTTTACCTTTCAGATTATATTCTCTTAATCAGCCCAGATGAACCTTTCTTCGGAAGATGAAAATATAAGTGCATCACTGGGAAAGGTTCACCTGGGCTTCCTTGAACGACATGAAGCCACCTTAGGATCCTTGATTGTTTATCAGAGACTAGGAGAGTGCGTATTTAGTGCATGATTTCAATTTTCCATGACTAGATCCAGCACTCGTCCAAGTGTGATGATAGCATCTCACCTAGTCTAATTTCACAGATATATTCTCTTAATCAGCCCAGATGAACCTTTCTTCGGGAGATGAATATATAAGTGCATCACTGGGAAATGTTCACCTGGGCTTCATCGAAAAACGTGAAGCCACCTTAGGATCCTTGATTGTATATCTCAGACTGGGAGAGTGCGTATCTAGTGCATAATTTCATTTTACCAAGACTAGATCCAGCACTCGTCCTAGTGTGATTATAGTATGTCACCTAGGATAATTTCACAGTTATATTCTCTTAATCAACCATGATAATATTTCACATAGTACCTGATGAATTAGCCCAGGTTAACCCATCTCCGGAGGATGCCTTAATCGCTACATCACTGGGAAAGGTTCGACTGTTCTTGGCAAAAGCGTCACAGAAAATCACGAAGAATCAAACATTACGGTTCTAACCTTTCCTCTGAAGATGAATAGCAAACTGCAACTTTGGGAAAGATTCACCTGAGCTTCAAAGAATGACATAAAATGAAGAGAGATAAAACATTGTAATTATTGTTTACATATACATAAAACAACATAGTGAGTGTGCCCAGTATTTGTCCAAATCTGATGATGGTATTTCACCTGGTACCGATGAACATTTCTACTCAACACTTCTCTTCATCATCCTAAGTTAACCTTAAGTTAAATCATGCAACGATTTGACATTTGTTGATATATCATTGAATAGATTTGTTGATATATCATTGAATAGATTTGTTGATATATCATTGAATAGATTTGTTGATATATCATTGAATAGATTTGTTGATATATCATTGAATAGATTTGTTGATATATCATTGAATAGATTTGTTGATATATCATTGAATAGATTTGTTGATATATCATTGAATAGATTTGTTGATATATCATTGAATAGATTTGTTGATATATCATTGAATAGATTCTTTTATATATCATTGAATAGATTCTTTTATATATCATTGAATAGATTTGTTGACATATCATTGAATAGATTCTTTTATATATCATTGAATAGATTTGATATATCATTAAATAGTTTTTTGATATATCACTGAATAGATTTTTTAATATGTCATTAAATAGATTTTTGGATATATCATTAAATAGTTTTTTGATATATCACTGAATAGATTTTTTAATATGTCATTAAATAGATTTTTGGATATATCATTAAATAGATTTTTGGATATATCTTTAAATAGCTTTGTTGATATATCATTAATTAGCTTTGTTGATATATCATTAAATAGATTTTTGGATATATCTTTAAATAGCTTTGTTGATATATCATTAAATAGCTTTGTTGATATATCATTAAATAGATTTGTTGATATATCATTAAATAAATTTTTTGATATATCATTAAATACATTTTTTTATATATCATTAAATACATTTTTTGATACATTCTTAAATACTGTTTTTGGTATATCATTAAATAGATTTTTTGATATATCATTAAATATATTTATTGATATATCATTAAATACTTTTTATATATCATTAAATACTTTTTATATATCATTATATACTTTTTATGTATCATTAAATTCTTTTTATATATCATTAAATACTTTTAATCTATCATTAAATAGATTTTTTGAAATATATATATATTTTTTTTTTTGTATATCATTAAGTAGAGATTTACAGATAGGATTTTACACAAAGATAAAACAAAAATCAAATAAGATTTTTATATATTTCATTCATCGATTTTTGCATATTTTATTTAATACAATTTTGTAAACATCATTAAAATTATTTTTATATATATCATGAATTATTTTTTACATGTATCATTAAATATGATTGTTGCATGTATTATTAGATAGATTTTTTACATATATAAT
The DNA here is from genome assembly GCF_977035675.1 of Penaeus japonicus. Classification (NCBI taxonomy): domain Eukaryota; kingdom Metazoa; phylum Arthropoda; class Malacostraca; order Decapoda; family Penaeidae; genus Penaeus; species Penaeus japonicus. The sequence goes on along the minus strand of NW_028234423.1, from coordinate 6,765,339 downwards.
TTAATATATTTTAATATTCATCATTAAATATTTGTTTTACATATATCGTTTCATGGATTTTGACCTATATCATTATATAATTTTTTTCATATATCATAAAATTTATTTAAATATATATATCCTCAAATAGCTTTAACATATATCAGTAGAGTGTGAAATGTATTTCTATATATAGAGATTTGTAGAATTTTCATTTACTGTATTAATCAATTTATTATTTAATTTCATACATACATGGTCCTCAACCTGTTAAAGGGTCAAACATGACTTAATTAATTACACAAACGGATCTGCTTACGCAAATCCATTTTCTCTCAATTACAACAATCCATTTATATCACCAAGAATACAGATAACCCAGTTAGATGGACATGAAAAGAGGAAATCAAAGTAACTCTTGAATCTCCATTGCTCATTTCCTTCATACACACGCAAAAATAATAATAGCACACACATTTACAGAGTATGAAGTATCCTTTCATAAATACATTTATTCATAATATATAAATCACTTGTTTACATGATGTTACTCTATTTTCAGTAGAGGTATGGAAACTCGGTGTTCGAGTCAATAATAGTCAATCGAAATGGGCACTTAGGGATCATCTGAATTCTTAATTCTTGTATAAATTGGAGTCAATGCAGCAATGTTTGTACAATATTCTTTTAATCAGCCTAGATGAACCTTTCCTCGGAAGATGAATTACAAACTGCATCACAGGGAAAGGTTCATTATTGATAACAATAATGAAAACAATATTGATAACAATAATGAAAACAATATTGATAACAATAATGAAGACAATATTGATAACAATAATGAAAATAATATTGATAACAATAATGAAAACAATAATGATAACAATAATGAAAACAATATTGATTACAATAATGAAAACAATATTGATAACTATAATGGTAATAATAATAACAATATTGATAATAATGATAAAAGCATTGATAACAATATTGATAACAACATTGATAACAATATTGATAACAACATTAATAACAATATTGATAACAATAATGATAACAATAATGATAACAATATTGATAACAATAATGATAACAGTATTGATAAGAATAATGATAACAGTATTGATAACAACAGTGAGAGCAATAATGATAACAATAATGATAACAATAATGATAACAATAAGGATAACAATGTTGATAACAATATTGATAACAACGATAACAATATTGATAACAATGATAACAGTAGTCAGAACAATACCTTTATCAATAATGATATCAATATAGTTGAAAATCATGATAAAGTATTTATAACAATAATGATAACAATAATAATAACAATAATGATGAAAACAATTAAACCAATAATGATGAAAATAATGATACCAATAATGATGAAAATAATGATACCAATAATGAAGAAAATAATGATACCAATAATGATGAAAATAATGATACCAATAATGAAGAAAATAATGATACCAATAATGATGAAAATAATGATACCAATAATGAAGAAAATAATGATACCAATAATGATGAAAATAATGATACCAATAATGATAACAATAATAACAAAAAATAATAGAAATGAAGATAACAATAATGATTACAATAATGATAAAAAATGATGATAAAAATTATTATAACAATAATGATTACAAAAGTGATACAAATAATGATAAAAATGTTGATAAAAATAACGATAACAATAATGATAAAACTAACGATAGAAATAGCGGAAACAATAATGATAACAATATATAAAACTAACTATAAAAATAACGATAACAATAATTATAATACTGATGATAACAATTATGATAAATTTAATGATAACAGTGGTGATAACAATAATGATAACAATAATTATGATAATAATGAAATAATGATAATGGAAATAATGAATATTAAAATAATAATAATTGAAATGATAATAATGGAAATAATGAATATTAAAATAATAATAATTGAAATGATAATAATGGAAATAATGAATATTAAAATAATAATAATTGAAATGATAATAATTGAAATAATGAATATTAAAATAATAATTGAAATAATAAATATTAAGATAATAATAGTGAAAATGATACTAATGATAATTATAATACTGAAAATAATAAAAAAATTATAAAAAAGGATAATAATGATAACGACAATGCTAATAATAATAATAATAATAATAATAATAATAATAAATTTAATGATAATAACAATATTAATGATAATAATAATATTAATGATAATAATAATATTAATGATAATGATGATAATAATATTAATGATAATGATGATAATAATATTAATGATAATGATGATAATAATATTAATGATAATGATGATAATAATATTAATGATAATGATGATAATAATAATAAAGGTTTGTGTATCATTATCTTTTTCCTTGTGTGTGGAGGATATAATATATATATATATATATATATATATATATATATATATATATATATATATATATATATATATTTATATATATATATATTATATATATATATATATATATATATATATATATATATATATATATATATATATATATATATATATATATGATAAGGGAACAATCTATAAATAAATATATATAGAAAGACATTTTATAATATATTGATATATATAAGAATCATTGTAATCATCTATTTATATTCCGATGAAAGGTTCATCTGGGGCTAATGGTAGGAATTTAATAAAAAACTATAACGTTTGATTATTTTTCATGATTTTCTGTGATGCTTTTTTTAAGCCCAGGTGAATCTTTCCCAGTGATGCAGTTTGTTATTCACCTGCCGATGAATCTGAAGACCTGGTGAATTTTTCCCAGTGATGTAGCTATTAAGGCATCTATCCGAAAAAAAAGTTAACTTGGGCTGAAGTTCAAACGTTCATCGGTACTAGATATATTATCATCATATATGGATCTAGTCATAGTGAATTAAAATCATTCACTAATGATTACTACTATGACTATTCTTCCTGGTTTCTCGTTACGCTTTTGTGAACCTTTCCTAGTGATGCAGCTATCAATCTTTTAAACGATCAAACATGGCTTAATTAATAACACAAACGGATCTGCATACGTAAATCCATTTTTTGTTAATTACAACAATCAATTTATGTAACCATGAAAAAGTGCTAAGGAAGACAGATAACCCAGTTAGGTAGAAATGAAAAGAGGATATCCAAGTAACTCTTAAATCTCCAATCTTCATTTCCTCCATACACACGATAATAGTACACATATTTACAGAGTATGAAATATCCTTCCATAAATACATTATTCATAATATATTTTAAATATAAATGACTTGATTAGATTATGTTAGTCTATTTCCTGTACAGGTATGGGAACTCGGTGTTCGAGTCAGTAATAATCAATCGAAATGGGCACTTAGGGATGATCTGAGTTCTTCATTCTTGTATAAAATGGAGTCAATGCAACAATGTTTGTACAATATTCTCTTTATCAGCCCAGATGAACCTTACCTCGGAATATAAATTACAAACTCCATCACTGGTAAAGGTTCACCTGGGCTTCAACGAACGACTTGAAGCTACCGTAGGATGCTTTATTGTATATCTCCCATAGGATAATTTCACAGTTATTTTCTCTTTATAAGCCCAGATGAACCTTTCTTCGGGAGATGAATATATAAATGCATCACTGGGAAAGGTTCACCTGGGCTTTATCGAACGACATGAATCCACCCTAGTATCCTTGATTGTATATCTCAGACTAGGAGAGTCCGTATTTAGTTCATGAATTCAATTTCCCATGACTAGATCCAGCACTCGTCCAAGTCTGATGATAGTATCTCACCTAGTCTAATTTCACAGATATATTCTCTTAATCAGCCCAAATGAAGCTTTCCTCGGAAGATGAATTGCAAACTCCATCACTGGAAAAGGTTCACCTGGGCTTCAACGAACGACTTGAAGCCACCATAGAATGCTTGATTGTATATCTCCCATAGGATAATTTCACAATTATTTTCTCTTTATAAGCCCAGATGAACCTTTCTTCGGGAGATAAACATATAAATGTATCACTGGGAAAGGTTCACCTTGGCTTCATCGAACGACATGAAGCCACCCTAGGATCCTTCATTGTATATCTCAGACTGAGAGAGTCTGATGATAGCATTTTCCCTTGGCTAATTTCAGATTATATTCTCTTAATCAGCCCAGATGAACCTTTCTTCGGAAGATGAATATATAAGTGCATCACTGGGAAAGGTTCACCTGGGCTTCATCGAACGACATGAAGCCACCCTAGGATCCTTGATTGTGTATCACAGACTAGGAGAGTGCGTATTTAGTGCATGAATTCAATTTCCCATGACTAGATCCAGCACTCGTCCAAGTCTGATGATAGCATCTCACCTAGTCTAATTTCACAGATATATTCTCTTAATCAGCCCAGATGAACCTTTCCTCGGAAGATGAACTACAAACTCCATCACCTGGGCTTCAACGAACGACTTGAAGCCACCGTAGGATGCTTGATTGTATATCTCCCATAGGATAATTTCACAGTTATTTTCTCTTTTTAAGCCCAGATGAGTGCATCACTGGGAAAGGTTTACCTGGGCTTCATCGAGCGACATGAAGCCACCTTAAGATGCTTGATTATATATCTCAGACTGAGAGATTACGTGTCACTTTACCAAGGTTCACCTGGGCTTCAACGAACGACTTGAAGCCACCGTAGAATGCTTGATTGTATATCTCCCTTAGGATAATTTCACAGTTATTTTCTCTTTATAAGCCCAGATGAACCTTTCTTCGGGAGATAAACAAATAAATGCATCACTGGGAAAGGTTCACCTGGGCTTCATTGAACGACATGAAGCCACCCTAGGATCCTTCATTGTATATCTCAGACTGAGAGAGTACGTGTCTAGTGCATGACTTAGACAATCTAAGTCTGATGATAGCATTTTACCTTGGCTAATTTCAGATTATATTCTCTTAATCAGCCCAGATGAACCATTCTTCCGAAGATGAATATATAAGGGCATCACTGGGAAAGGTTCACCTGGGCTTCATCGAACGACATGAAGGCACGGTAGGTTGATTGATTGTATATCTCAGAATGGGAGAGTGCGTATCTAGAGCATAATTTCACTTTACCAAGACTAGATCCAGCACTCATCGAAGTCTGATGATAGCATCTCACCTAGTCTAATTTCACAGATATATATTCTCTTAATCAGCCCAGATGAACCTCTCTTCGGAAGATGAATATATAAGTGCATCACTGGGAAAGGTTCACCTGGGCTTCCTTGAACGACATGAAGCCACCCTAGGATCCTTAATTGTGTATCACAGACTAGGAGAGTGCGTATTTAGTACATGAATTCAATTTCCCATGACTAGATCCAGCACTCGTCCAAGTCTGATGATAGTATCTCACCTAGTCTAATTTCACAGATATATTCTCTTAATCAGCCCAGATGAACCTTTCCTCGGAAGATGAATTACAAACTCCATCACTGGGAAAGGTTCACCTGGGCTTCAACGGACGACTTGAAGCTACCGTTGGATGCTTGATTGCATATCTCCCATAGGATAATTTCACAGTTATTTTCTCTTTATAAGCCCAGATGAACCTTTCTTCGGGAGATGAATATGTAAATGCATCACTGGGAAAGGTTCACCTGGGCTTCATCGAACGACATGAAGCCACCCTAGAATCCTTCATTGTATATCTCAGACTGAGAGAGTACGTGTCTAGTATTCTCTTAATCAGCTCAGACGAACCTTTCTTCGGAAGATGAATATATAAGGTCATCACTATGAAAGGTTCACCTGGGCTTCATCGAACGACATGAAGCCACTTAAGGATGCTTGATTGTATATCTCAGACGGAGAGTGCGTATCTAGTGCATAATTTCACTTTACCAAGACTAGATCCAGCACTCGTCCAAGTCTGATGATAGCATCTCACCTAGTCTAATTTCACAGATATATTCTCTTTATCAGCCCAGATGAATCTTTCCTCGGAAGATGAATTACAAACTCCATCACTGGGAAAGGTTCACCTGGGCTTCAACGAACGACTTGAAGCCACCGTAGGATGCTTGATTGTATATCTCACATAGGATAATTTCACAGTTATTTTCTCTTTATAAGCCCAGATAAACCTTTTTCCGGGAGATGAATATATAAGTGCATCACTGGGAAAGGTTCACCTGGGCTTCATCGAGCGACATGAAGCCACCTTAAGATGCTTGATTATATATCTCAGACTGAGAGATTACGTGTCTAGTGCATGATGTCAATCCAAGTCTGATGATGGCATTTTACCTTTCAGATTATATTCTCTTAATCAGCCCAGATGAACCTTTCTTCGGGAGATGAATATATAAATGCATCACTGGGAAATGTTTACCTGGGCTTCCTTGAACGACATGAAGCCACCTTAGGATCCTTGATTGTGTATCACAGACTAGGAGAGTGCGTATTTAGTGCATGATTTCAATTTTCCATGACTAGATCCAGCACTCGTCCAAGTGTGATGATAGCATCTCACCTAGTCTAATTTCACAGATATATTCTCTTAATCAGCCCAGATGAACCTTTCTTCGGGAGATGAATATATAAGTGCATCACAGGGAAATGTTCACCTGGGCTTCATCGAAAGACGTGAAGCCACCTTAGGATCCTTGATTGTATATCTCAGACTGGGAGAGTGCGTATCTAGTGCATAATTTCCTTTTACCAAGACTAGATCCAGCACTCGTCCTAGTGTGATTATAGTATGTCACTTATGATAATTTCACAGTTATATTCTCTTAATCAACCATGTTAATATTTCACATAGTACCTGATGAATTAGCCCAGATTAACCCATCTCCGGAGTATGCCTTAATCGCTACATCACTGGGAAAGGTTCGACTTTTCTGGGCAAAAGCGTCACAGAAAATCACGAAGAATCAAACATTACGGTTCTAACCTTTCCTCTGAAGATGAATAGCAAACTGCAACTTTGGGAAAGATTCACCTGGGCTTCAAAGAATGACATAAAATGAAGAGAGATAAAACATTGTAATTATTGTTTACATATACATAAAACAACATAGTGAGTGTGCCCAGTATTTGTCCAAATCTGATGATGGTATTTCACCTGGTACCGATGAACATTTCTACTCAACACTTCTCTTCATCATCCCAAGTTAACCTTAAGTTAAATCATGCAACGATTTGACATTTGTTGATATATCATTGAATAGATTTGTTGATATATCATTGAATAGATTTGTTGATATATCATTGAATAGATTTGTTGATATATCATTGAATAGATTTGTTGATATATCATTGAATAGATTTGTTGATATATCATTGAATAAATTTGTTGATATATCATTGAATAGATTTGTTGATATATCATTGAATAGATTTGTTGATATATCATTGAATAGATTTGTTGATATATCATTGAATAGATTTGTTGATATATCATTGAATAGATTTGTTGATATATCATTGAATAAATTTGTTGATATATCATTGAATAAATTTGTTGATATATCATTGAATAGATTTGTTGGTATATAATTGAATAGATTCTTTTATATATCACTGAATAGATTCTTTTATATATATCATTGAATAGATTTGTTGACATATCATTGAATAGATTCTTTTATATATCATTGAATAGATTTGATATATCATTAAATAGTTTTTTGATATATCACTGAATAGATTTTTTAATATGTCATTAAATAGATTTTTGGATATATCATTAAATAGATTTTTGGATATATCTTTAAATAGCTTTGTTGATATATCATTAAATAGCTTTTTGATATATCATTAAATAGATTTTTGGATATATCATTAAATAGATTTTTGGATATATCTTTAAATAGCTTTGTTGATATATCATTAAATAGCTTTGTTGATATATCATTAAATAGATTTTTGGATATATCTTTAAATAGCTTTGTTGATATATCATTAAATAGCTTTGTTGATATATCATTAAATAGATTTGTTGATATATCATTAAATACATTTTTTGATATATCATTAAATACATTTTTTGATACATTCTTAAATACTGTTTTTGGTATATCATTAAATATATTTTTTTATATATCATTATATATATTTATTGATATATCATTAAATACTTTTTATATATCATTATATACTTTTTATATATTATTTAATACTTTTTATATATCATTAAATACTTTTTATATATCATTAAATTCTTTTTATATATCATTAAATACTTTTTATATATCATTAAATAGATTTTTTGAAATATAAAATAATTTTTTTTTTTTGTATATCATTAAGTAGAGATTTACAGATAGGATTTTACACAAAGATAAAACAAAACTCAAATAAGATTTTTATATATTTCATTCATCGATTTTTGCATATTTCATTTAATACAATTTTATAAACATCATTAAAATTATTTTTATATATATCATGAATTATTTTTTACATGTATCATTAAATATGATTGTTGCATGTATTATTAGATAGATTTTTTACATATATAATTGAATATATTTTAATATTCATCATTAAAGGATTTTGACCTATATCATTTTTTTTTTTTTTCATATATCATAAAATTGATTTATATATATCCTCAAATAGCTTTAACATATATCAGTAGAGTGTGAAATGTATTTCTATATATAGAGATTTGTAGAATTTTCATTTACTGTATTAATCAATTGATTATTTAATTTTATACATACATGGTCCTCAACCTGTTAAAGGGTCAAACATGACTTAATTAATTACACAAACAGATCTGCTTACGCAAATCCATTTTCTCTCAATTACAACAATCCATTTATATCACCAAGAAGACAGATAACCCAGTTAGATGGACATGAAAAGAGGAAATCAAAGTAACTCTTGAATCTCCATTGCTCATTTCCTTCATACACACGCAAAAATAATAATAGCACACACATTTACAGAGTATGAAGTATCCTTTCATAAATACATTTATTCATAATATATAAATCACTTGTTTACATGATGTTACTCTATTTTTAGTAGAGGTATGGAAACTCGGTGTTCGAGTCAATAATAGTCAATCGAAATGGGCACTTAGGGATGATCTGAATTCTTAATTCTTGTATAAAATGGAGTCAATGCAGCAATGTTTGTACAATATTCTTTTAATCAGCCTAGATGAACCTTTCCTCGGAAGATGAATTACAAACTGCATCACTGGGAAAGGTTCACCTGGGCTTCATCGAACGACATGAAGCCACCGTAGGATGCTTGATTGTATATCTCAGACTGGGAGAGTGCGTATTTAGTGCATGATTTCAATTCACCATGACTAGATCCAGCACTCGTCCAAATCTGATGATAGCATCTCGCCCATTACCCGATGAACGTTTGTACACAGATATTTTCATTAGCCTAGGTTGACCTTTCTCCGGAGGATGCCTTGATAGCCAGATCACTGGGAAAGGTTCAGCTGGGCTTCACAAAAGCGTCACAGAAAATCATGAAGAATGTATAGCAAACTATCCTTGGAAGGTGAATAACAAAATGCATCACCGGGAAAGGTTCACCTGGGCTTCATCGAATGACATGATACTTGATTGTATATCTTAGACTGGGAGAGTGCGTAGTTAGTGCATGATTTCAATTTACCATGACTAGATCCAGCACTCGTCCAAATCTGATGATAGGATCTCACATAGGCTAATTTCACAGTTGTATTCACTTAATCAGCCCAGATGAACCTTTCTTCGGGAGATGTATATGTAAGTGCATCACTGGGAAAGGTTCACCTGGGCTTCATCGAACGACATGAAGCCACCGTAGGATGCTTGATTGTATATCTCAGACTGGGAGAGTGCGCATTTAGTGCATGATTTCAATTTACCATGACTAGATCCAGCACTCGTCCAAATCTGATGATAGCATCTCACCTATTACCCGATGAACGTTTGTACACAGATATTTTCATTAGCCCAGGTTAACCTTTCTCCGGAAGATGCCTTGATAGCTAGATCACTGGGAAAGGTTCATCTGGGCTTCACAAAAGCGTCACAGAAAATCATGAAGAATGTATTATCAAAGAATATATATAATTTATAAAAAAATATATATAATTTATAAAAAAATATATATAATTTTTCAAAAAAATGTATATAATTTTACAAAAAAAAATATGTAAACCTTATCAAGAAATATATGTAATTTATCAAAATATATATAAACCTTATCAAGAAATATATATAATTTATCAAAAAATATATCTAATGATATACATAAATATATATATATATATATATATATATATATATATATATATATATATATATATATATATATATATATATTTGAGGATGTATGTCAATATAAATTGAATCATAAATGTTAAAATATATTTACTGATAATGATTGATTATTCTTCAAAATGAAATCCCATACAAAAAAAACAACTCTCTGTGTGGATATATGTACAAATCATTAACATCAATAATAACAATAATGAAGGATTTTTCTTTATTATCTTGTCATTCGATGAAGCCCAGGTGAACCTTTCCCAGTGATTCAGTGTGTTATTTATCTTCCGGTGAAAGATTCATTAGGGCTGATTAAGAGAATATAGCTACAAACATCTATGATCTTCGTAACTGAATGATTACTCTTCTTGTGATGCTTAAATGATAACAATAATGATAACAATATTGATAACAATAATGAAAACAATATGATAACAATATGATAACAATATTTATAACAATAATGAAAACAATATGATAACAATATTAATAACAATAGTGAAAACAATATTGATAACAATAGTGAAAACAATATTTATAACAATAATGAAGACAATATTGATAACAATAATGAAGACAATATTGATAACAATAATGAAAACAATATTGATAACAATAATGAAAACAATATTGATAACAATAATGAAAACAATATTGATAACAATTGTGAAAACAATATTGATAACAATAATGAAAACAATATTGATAAAGATAATGTAAACAATATCGATAACAATAATGAAGACAATATTGATAACAATAATGAAAATAATATTGATAACAATAATGAAAACAATATTGATAAAAATAATGAAAATAATATTGATAACAATAATGAAAACATGATAACAATATTGATAACAATAATGAAAACAATATTGATTACAATAATGAAAACAATATTGATAACTATAATGGTAATAATAATAACAATATTGATAATAATAATAAAAGCATTGATAACAATATTGATAACAACATTGATAACAATATTGATAACAACATTAACCCATTGCAGACGGAGATAAATTTGCTTGCCCAGCCTCCAGGATAGGTTTTATTTTAGAGAGAGACCACTTGAAGCAATATAATTTGAAGCATCCAAATCTCTTTCAGTCATTCATTGTAAAACTAGAGCGGTTTTTGTGTTTGATTTTTTTGTGTGTTTTATTGAGTTTAGAGACTTATATGTGCCGTATGACAGGCTCTATCAGTGCTGCAGTTGACTCAAATTGTAGTATGTTATCCATATTAGCTCATTATTTTCTTTATACTCAATGTGATAGAAGTATTGCTGTTTTATGGGAGGACAAAAGGCAACTTTATTTTTTCGTCATGAACGAATACGAAACATATAACCACCTACAATAAAGATAACAAGAAGAGGTAGGGAAGAGGAATGAAACCTGTACTTGTGACTGTGAGTGCCACAGTGAAAGGCATCCATATTGGCACAGGAGCACATTTTAGACACTGGGTATGGATTGAGTCACCTTCCTCTTCTCGTTCTGCCTGCACATCCTTCATCGGCGGTACTTTAGAGAAAGGGTTCAGCCCAGATGAACCTTTCTTCGGAAGATGAATATATAAGTGCATCACTGGGAAAGGTTCACCTGGGCTTCATCGAACGACATGAATACTTTATGATATATATAAAAATAATTTTATTGATGTATATAAAATTCTATTAAATGATATATGCAAAAATCGATTAAATGAAATATGTAAAAAAAAAAAAAAATCTTTGTGTAAAATCCTGTGTGTAAAACTCTACTTAATGATGCATCAAAAAATGTATTTAATGATATATAAAAAGTCTATTTAATGATATACCAACAAATCTTTTTAATGATATATCAATAAATCTATTTAATGATATATCAAAAAATCTATTTAATAATAAATCAAAAAATCTATTTAATGATATATCAAAAAATATATTTAATGACGCATTCAAAAATCTATTCAGTGATATATCAAAAAACTATTTAATGATATATCAAATCTATTCAATGATATATCAAATCTATTCAATGATATATAGAAGAATCTATTCAATGATATATCAACAAATCTATTCAATGATATGTCAATGATATTATTACTAGTATAATTATTATTAGTATCATTATTATCAGTATCATTATTATTAGTATCATTATTATTAGTATCATTATTATTAGTATCATTATTATTAGTATCATTATTATTAGTATCATTATTATTAGTATCATTATTATTAGTATCATTATTATTAGTATCATTACTTTTTTATCATTAATATTATTATTATTATTATTATTATTATTATCATTATTGTCATTATTATCATTATCATTATTATTATTATCATTATTATCATTATTATTATTATCATTATTATTATTATCATTATTATTATTATTATTATTATTATTATTATTATTATCATTAGTATTATTATCATTAGTATTATTATCATTAGTATTATTATCATTATTGTTATTATCATTAGTATTATTATCATTATTATTATTATCACTATTATCATTATCATTATTATCATTATCATTATTATTATTATCATTATTATCATTATCATTAATAACATTATTATTATTATCATTATTATTATTATCATTATTATTATCATTATTATTATTATTATTACTATAATCATTATAATGATCATCATCATTATTGTTATCATTATTATTGTCCATATTATCATTGCCCTTATTATAATTGTCATTACTTTTATTTTCATTATTACAATTATCATTATTAATATTTCCACTTTTATTATTTCAATATTTATTATTTCCAGTATTATTATTTCCAGTATTATTATTTCCAGTATTATTATTTCCAGTATTATTATTTCCAGTATTATTATTTCCAGTATTATTATTTCCAGTATTATTATTTCCAGTATTATTATTTCCAGTATTATTATTTCCAGTATTATTAATTCCAGTATTATTATTTCCAGTATTATTATTTCCAGTATTATTATTTCCAGTATTATTATTTCCAGTATTATTATTTCCAGTATTATTATTTCCAGTATTATTATTTCCAGTATTATTATTTCCAGTATTATTATTTCCAGTATTATTAATTCCAGTATTATTATTTCCAGTATTATTATTTCCAGTATTATTATTTCCAGTATTATTATTTTCATTAATATTCTTTCGATTATTTTTATTTTCATTATATTATTTCATTGTAGTAATTATTGTTATCATCACTATTATCATTAATTTTATCATAATTTATTATCTCTTTTATCATTATTGTTATTATCACTATTTTCATTAATTTTGTCAATATTTCATCATCACTATTATCATTATTGTTATCGTTATTTTTACCGTTATTTTTATCTTTATTGTTATTATAATTGTTATCATTATTTCTATCATTATCATTATCATTTTTATTATCATTATTGTTATCGTTATTTTTATCGTTATTTTTATCATTATTGTTATTATAATTGTTATCATTATTTCTATCATTATTATTATCATTCTTATTATCATTATTGTTATCGTTATTTTTATCGTTATTTTTATCATTATTGTTATTATAATTGTTATCATTATTTCTATCATTATTATTATCATTTTTATTATCATTATTGTTATCGTTATTTTTATCGTTATTTTCATCATTATTGTTATCATAATTGTTATCATCATTTCTATCATTATTATTATCATTTTTATTTTCATTGTTATCGTTATTTTTATCAATATTTTCATCATTTTTATCGTAATTTTTATCAATATCTTTATCATTTTTATCGTAATTTTTATCAATATTTTATTCATTTTTTATCAATATTTTATTCATTTTTTATCAATATTTTATTCATTTTTTATCAATATTTTATTCATTTTTTATCAATATTTTATTCAAATTTTATCAATATTTTATTCATTTTTTATCATTATTTTATTCATTTTTTATCATTATTTTATTCATTTTTATCAATATTATATTAATTTTTTATCAATATTTTATTCATTTTTTATCAATATTTTATTCATTTTTTATCAATATTTTATTCATTTTTTATCAATATTTTATTCATTTTTTATCAATATTTTATTCATTTTTTGTCAATATTTTATTCATTTTTTATCAATATTTTTATTATTTTTTATCGTCATTTATATCAGTATTGTTATCTCTATTTATATTATTTTTTTATTATTATTGTTATCATTATCTTTAACATTATTATTATTATTGTTATCATTATCTTTAACATTATTATTATTATTGTTATCATTATCTTTAACATTATTATTATTATTGTTATCATTATCTTTATCATTATTATTGTTATCATTATCTCTATCATCATCATTATCATTTCTGTTATCATTATTATTATCATTGTTATCATTTCTGTTATCATTATTATTATCATTGTTATTATTTCTGTTATCATTATTATTATCATTGTTATCATTTCTGTTATCATTATTATTATCATTGTTATCATTTCTGTTATCATTATTATTATCATTGTTATCATTTCTGTTATCATTATTATTATCATTGTTATCATTTCTGTTATCATTATTGTTCATTATTGTTATCATAATCATCTTCGTAATTGTTATCATTTTTGTTATAAATATTTTATCATTTTTGTTATTAAAATTATACAATCAAAGATCATAAGTGGTTTCATGTCATTCGATAAAGCCCAGGTGAACATTTCCCAGTGATGCACCTATATATTCATCTTTCGAAGAAAGGTTTATCTGGGCTGATTAAGAGAATATAACTGAAATTAGCCTATGTGAGATGCTATCATCACACTTAGACAAGTGCTAGACCTAGTCTTGATAAAGTGAAATTATGCACTAGATACGCACTCTCCCAGTATGATATACAATCAAGGATCCTAAGGTAGCTTCATGTCGTTCGAGGAAGCCCAGGTGAACCTTTCCCAGTGATACAGTTTGTAATCTATCTTCCGAGGAAAGGTTCATCTGGGCTGATTAAGAGAATATAACTGTGAATCTAGCCTAGGTGAGATGCTATCATCAGACTAGTAAAAGTGCTAGATATACTCATGGTAAATTGAAATCATGCACTAAATACGATCTCTCTTAGTCTGAGATATACAACCAATCATCCTACCGTGCCTTCACGTCGTTCGATGAAGCCCAGGTGAACCTTTCCCAGTGATGCACTTATATATTCATCTTCCGAAGAAAGGTTCATCTGGGCTGATTAAGAGAATATAATTTGAAATTAGCCAAGGTAAAATGCTATCATCAGACTTGGATTAAAATCATGCACTAGACACGTACTCTTTCAGTCTGAGAAATACAATCAAGGATCCTAGGGTGCCTTCATGTCGTTCGATGAAGCCCAGGTGAACCTTTCCCAGTGATGCACTTATATATTAATCTTCCGAAGAAAGGTTCATCTAGGCTGATTAAGAGAATATATCTGTGAAATTAGACTAGGTGAGATGCTATCATCAGACTTGGACGAGTGCTGGATCTAGTCATGGAAAATTTAATTCGCACTCTCGTAGTCTGTGATACACAATCAAGAATCCTAGGGTGGCTTCATGTCGTTCAAGGAAGCCCAGGTGAACCTTTCCCAGTGATGCACTTATATATTCATCTTCCGAAGAAAGGTTCATCTGGGCTGATTAAGAAAATATAATCTGAAATTAGCCAAGGTAAAATGCTATCATCAGACTTAGATTGAAATAATGCATTAGACACGTACTCTCTCAGTCTGAGATATAAAATGAAGGATCCTAGGGTGGCTTCATGTCGTTCGATGAAGCCCAGGTGAACCTTTCCCAGTGATGCATTTATATATTCATCTCCCGAAGAAAGGTTCATCTGGGCTTATAAAGAGAAAATAACTGTGAAATTATCCTATGGGAGATATACAATCAAGCATCCTACGGTAGCTTCAAGTCGTTCGTTGAAGCCCAGGTGAACCTTTCCCAGTGATGGAGTTTGTAATTCATCTTCCGAGGAAAGGTTCATCTGGGCTGATTAAGATGAATATATCTGTGAAATTAGACTAGGAGAGATGCTATCATCAGACTTGGACGAGTGCTGGATCTAGTCATGGGAAATTGAATTCATGCACTAAATACGCACTCTCCTAGTCTGAGATATACAATCAAGGATCCTAGGGTGGCTTCATGTCGTTCGATGAAGCCCAGGTAAACCTTTCCCAGTGATGCACTTATATATTCATCTCCCGAAGAATGGTTCATCTGGGCTTATAAAGAGAAAGTAACTGTGAAATTATCCTATGGGAGATATACAATAAAGCATCCTACGGTAGCTTCAAGTCGTTCGTTGAAGCCCAGGTGAACCTTTCCCAGTGATGGAGTTTGTAATTTATCTTCCGAGGTAAGGTTCATCTGGGCTGATAAAGAGAATATTGTACAAACATTGTTGCATTGACTCCATTTTATACAAGAATGAAGAACTCAGATCATCCCTAAGTGCCCATTTCGATTGACTATTACTGACTCGAACACCGATTATATTTAAAATATATTATGAATAATGTATTTATGGAAGGATATTTCATACTCTGTAAATATGTGTACTA
>NW_028234423.1:6713453-6743453 GCF_977035675.1 Penaeus japonicus | reverse complement strand
TTTAATATATCATGAAATATATATTTTTTAATATATCATGAAATATATATTTTTTAATATATCATGAAATATATATTTTTTAATATATCATGAAATATATTTTTTGATATGTCATCAAATATATATTTTTTGATATATCATCAAATATATATTTTTTTATATATCATCAATTATATATTTTTTTGATATATCATCAAATATGTTTTTTGATATATCATTAATCTCCCGAAGAAAGGTTCAACGGGGCTGTTTAAGTGAATATAACTGTGAAATTAGCCTAGGTGATATGCTATCATCAGACTTGGACGAGTGCTGGATCTAGTCATGGTAAATTGAAATCATGCACTAAATACGCATTCTCCCAGTCTGAGATATACAATCAAGCATCCTAAGGTGGCTTCATGTCGTTCGATGAAGCCCAGGTGAACCTTTCCCAGTGATGCACTTATATATTCATCTTCCGAAGAGAGGTTCATCTGGGCTGATTAAGAGAATATATATGTGAAATTAGACTAGGTGAGATGCTATCATCAGACTTAGAAAAGTGCTGGATCTAGTCATGGGAAATTGAATTCATGCACTAAATACGCACTCTCCTAGTCTGTGATACACAATCAAAGATCCTAGGGTGGCTTCATGTCGTTCAAGGAAGCCCAGGTGAACCTTTCCCAGTGATGCACTTATATATTCATCTTCCGAAGAGAGGTTCATCTGGGCTGATTAAGATAATATATATCTGTGAAATTAGACTAGGTGAGATGCTATCATCAGACTTGGACGAGTGCTGGATCTAGTCTTGGTTAAGTGAAATTATGCACTAGATACGCACTCTCCCAGTCTGAGATATACAATCAATCAACCTACAATGCCTTCACGTCGTTCGATGAAGCCCAGGTGAACCTTTCCCAGTGATGCACTTATATATTCATCTTCCGAAGAAAGGTTCATCTGGGCTGAATAAGAGAATATAATCTGAAATTAGCCAAGGTAAAATGCTATCATCAGACTTGGATTGAAATCATGCACTAGACACGTACTCTCTCAGTCTGAGATATACAATCAAGGATCCTAGGGTGGCTTTATGTCGTTCGATGAAGCCCAGGTGAACCTTTCCCAGTGATGCATTTATATGTTTATCTCCCGAAGAAAGGTTCATCTGGGCTTATAAAGAGAAAATAACTGTGAAATTATCCTATCAGAGATATACAATCAAGCATCCTACGGTGGCTTCAAGTCGTTCGATGAAGCCCAGGTGAACCTTTCCCAGTGATGGAGTTTGTAATTCATCTTCCGAGGAAAGGTTCATCTGGGCTGATTAAGAGAATATATGTGTGAAATTAGACTAGGTGAGATACTATCATCAGACTTGGACGAGTGCTGGTTCTAGTCATGGGAAATTGAATTCATGCACTAAATACGCACTCTCCTAGTCTGAGATATACAATCAAGGATCCTAGGGTGGCTTCATGTCGTTCGATGAAGCCCAGGTGAACCTTTCCCAGTGATGCATTTATATATTCATCTTCCGAAGAAAGGTTCATCTGGGCTTATAAAGAGAAAATAACTGTGAAATTATCCTATGGGAGATATACAATAAACCTTCCTACGGTAGCTTCAAGTCGTTCGTTGAAGCCCAGGTGAACCTTTCCCAGTGATGGAGTTTGTAATTTATCTTCCGAGGTAAGGTTCATCTGGGCTGATTAAGAGAATATTGTACAAGCACTGTTTAATTGACTCCATTTTATACAAGAATGAAGAACTCAGATCATCCCTAAGTGTCCATTTCGATTGACTATTACTGACTCGAACACCGAGTTCCCATACCTCTACTGGAAATATACTGACATCATCTAATCAAGTGATTTATATTTGGTTTATATTATGAATAATGTATTTATGGAAGGATATTTCATACTCTGTAAATATGTGTACTATTATCGTGTGTATTGAGGAAATGAAGATTGGAGATTTAAGAGTTACTTGGATACCCTCTTTTCATTTCTACCTAACTGGGTTATCTGTCTTCCTTAGCACTTTTTCATGGTTATATAAATTGATTGTTGTAATTAACAGAAAATGGATTTACGTATGCAGATCCGTTTGTGTAATTAATTAAGCCATGTTTGATCGTTTAAAAGATTGATAGCTGCATCACTAGGAAAGGTTCACAAAAGCGTAACGAGAAACCAGGAAGAATAGTCATAGTAGTAATCATTAGTGAATGATTTTAATTCACTATGACTAGATCCATATATGATGATAATATATCTAGTACCGATGAACGTTTGAACTTCAGCCCAAGTTAACTTTTTTTTCGGATAGATGCCTTAATAGCTACATCACTGGGAAAAATTCACCAGGTCTTCAGATTCATCGGAAGGTGAATAACAAACTGCATCACTGGGAAAGATTCACCTGGGCTTAAAAAAAGCATCACAGAAAATCATGAAAAATAATCAAACGTTATAGTTTTTTAATAAATTCCTACCATTAGCCCCAGATGAACCTTTCATCGGAATATAAATAGATAATTAGAATGATTCTTATATATATCAATATATTATAAAATGTCTTTCTATATATATTTATTTATAGATTATTCCCTTATTATATATATATATATATATATATATATATATATATATATTATATATATATATATATATATATATATATAATAAGGGAATAATCTATAAATATATATATATATAGAAAGACATGATGATGATAATAATAATAAAGATTTGTGTATCATTATCTTTTTCCTTGTGTGTGGAGGATATAATATATATATATATATACATATATATATATATATATATATATATATATATATATATATATATATATATATATATATATATATATATATATATATATATATATATATATATATATATATTATATCCTCCACACACAAGGAAAAAGATAGTGATACACAAATCTTTATTATCATTATCATCATCATTATCATCATATCACTATTATCATTATTATTATTATCATCATTATTATCATTATCATCATCATTATCATCATATCACTATTATCATTATTATTATTATCATCATTATTATTATTATCATTAATATCACTATTATCATTATCATCATTGTTATCATTAATATTATTATTATCATTAAATTTATTATTATTATTATTATTATTATTATTATTATTATTATCATTATTATCATTGTCGTTATCATTATTATCCTTTTTTATTATTTTTATTATTTTCAGTATTATAATTATCATTAGTATAATTTTCACTATTATTATCTTAATATTTATTATTTCAATTATTATTATTTTAATATTCATTATTTCCATTAATATTATTTCAATTATTATTATTTTAATATTCATTATTTCCATTATTATCATTTCAATTATTATTAGTTTAATATTCATTATTTCCATTATTATCATTTCAATAATTATTAGTTTAATATTCATTATTTCTATTATCATTATTTTATTATTATCATAATTATTGTTATCATTATTGTTATCACTACTGTTATCATTAAATTTATCATAATTGTTATCATCAGTATTATAATTATTGTTATCGTTATTTTTATAGTTTGTTTTATATATTGTTATCATTATTGTTTCCGCTATTTCTATCGTTAGTTTTATCATTATTGTTATCGTTATTTTTATCAACATTTTTATCATTATTTGTATCACTTTTGTAATCATTATTGTTATAATATTTTTTATCATCATTTTTTATCATTATTGTAATCATTATTGTTATCTTCATTTCTATTATTTTTTATTATTGTTATCATTATTGGTATTATTATTTTCATCATTATTGGTATCATTATTTTCTTCATTATTGGTAATATTATTTTCATCATTATTGGTATCATTATTTTCTTCATTATTGGTATCATTATTTTCATCATTATTGGTATCATTATTTTCTTCATTATTGGTATCATTATTTTCATCATTATTGGTATCATTATTTTCATCATTATTGGTATCATTATTTTCATAATTATTGTTATTATTATTGGTATCATTATTGTTATGAATACTTTATCATGATCTTCAACTATATTGATATCATTATTGATAAAGGTATTGTTCTGACTACTGTTATCATTGTTATCAATATTGTTATCGTTGTTATCAATATTGTTATCGTTGTTATCAACATTGTTATCATTATCGTTATCCTTATTGTTATCATTATTGTTATCATTATTGTTACCATTATTGTTATCATTATTGTTATCATTATTGTTATCATTATTGTTATCATTATTGCTCTCACTGTTGTTATCAATACTGTTATCATTATTCTTATCAATACTGTTATCATTATTGTTATAAATATTGTTATCATTATTGTTATCAATATTGTTATTAATGTTGTTATCAATATTGTTATCAATGTTGTTATCAATATTGTTATCAATGCTTTTATTATTATTATCAATATTGTTATTATTATTACCATTATAGTTATCAATATTGTTTTCATTATTGTTATCAATATTGTTATCATGTTTTCATTATTGTTATCAATATTATTTTCATTATTTTTATCAATATTGTTTTCATTATTGTTATCAATATTATTTTCATTATTGTTATCAATATTGTCTTCATTATTGTTATCAATATTGTTTACATTATCTTTATCAATATTGTTTTCATTATTGTTATCAATATTGTTTTCATTATTGTTATCAATATTGTTTTCATTATTGTTATCAATATTGTTTTCATTATTGTTATCAATATTGTTTTCATTATTGTTATCAATATTGTTTTCATTATTGTTATCAATATTGTCTTCATTATTGTTATCAATATTGTCTTCATTATTGTTATAAATATTGTTTTCACTATTGTTATCAATATTGTTTTCACTATTGTTATCAATATTGTTATCATATTGTTTTCATTATTGTTATCAATATTGTTATCATTATTGTTATCATTTAAGCATCACAAGAAGAGTAATGATTCAGTTGCGAAGATCATAAATGTTTGTAGCTAAATTCTCTTAATCAGCCCTAATGAATCTTTCACCGAAGATAAATAACACACTGAATCACTGGGAAAGGTTTACCTGGGCTTCATCGAATGACAAGATAATAAAGAAAAATCCTTCATTATTGTTATTATTGATGTTAATGATTTGTACATATATCCACACAGAGAGTTGTTTTTTGTATTGGATTTCATTTTGAAGAATAATCAATCATTATCATTAAGTATATTTTAACATTTATGATTCAATTTATATTGACATACATCCTCATATATATATATATATATATATATATATATATATATATATATATATATATATATATATATATATATATATATATATATATATGTGTGTGTGTGTGTGTGTGTGTGTGTGTGTGTGTGTGTGTGTGTATCATTAGATATATTTTCCGATAAATTATATATATTTCTTGATAAGGTTTATATATATTTTGATAAATTATATATATTTCTTGATAAGGTTTACATATTGTTTTGTAAAATTATTATTTTTTTTTTTTTGAAAAATTATATATATTTTTTGATAAATTATATATATCTTTTGATAAATTATATATATTCTTTGATAAATTATATATAATTTTTGATAAATTATATATAATTTTTGATAAATTTTATATCATTCATGTCATTCGATGAAGCCCAGTTGAACCTTTCCCGGTGATGCATTTTGTTATTCACCTTCCAAGGATAGTTTGCTATACATTCTTCATGATTTTCTGTGACGCTTTTGTGAAGCCCAGCTGAACCTTTCCCAGTGATCTAGCTATCAAGGCATCCTCCGGAGAAAGGTTAACCTGGGCTAATGAAAATATCTGTGTACAAACGTTCATCGGGTAATGGGCGAGATGCTATCATCAGATTTGGACGAGTGCTGGATCTAGTCATGGTAAATTGAAATCATGCACTGAATACGCACTCTCCCAGTCTGAGATATACAATCAAGCATCTTAAGGTGGCTTCATGTCGTTCGATGAAGCCCAGGTGAACCTTTCCCAGTGATGGAGTTTGTAATTCATCTTCCGAGGAAAGGTTCATCTGGGCTGATTAAGTGAATATAACTGAAATTAGCCTAGGTGAGATCCTATCATCAGATTTGGACGAGTGCTGGATCTAGTCATGGTAAATTTAAATCATGCACTAAATACGCACTCTCCCAGTCTGAGATATACAATCAAGCATCCTACGGTGGCTTCATGTCGTTCGTTGAAGCCCAGGTGAACCTTTCCCAGTGATGCAGTTTGTAATTCATCTTCCGAGGAAAGGTTCATCTAGGCTGATTAAAAGAATATTGTACAAACATTGCTGCATTGACTCCATTTTATACAAGAATTAAGAATTCAGATCATCCCTAAGTGCCTATTTCAATTGACTATTATTGACACGAACACCGAGTTTCCATACCTCTACTAAAAATAGAGTAACATCATGTAAACAAGTGATTTATATATTATGAATAAATGTATTTATGAAAGGATACTTCATACTCTGTACATGTGTGTGCTATTATTATTTTTGCGTGTGTATGAAGGAAATGAGCAATGGAGATTCAAGAGTTACTTGGATTTCCTCTTTGCATGTCCATCTAACTGGGTTATCTGTCTTCTTGGTGATGTAAATGGATTGTTGTAATTGAGAGAAAATGGATTTGCGTAAGCAGATCCGTTTGTGTAATTAATTAAGTCATGTTTGACCCTTTAACAGGTTGAGGACCATGTATGTATAATATTAAATAATCAATTGATTAATACAGTAAATGAAAATTCTACAAATCTCTCTATATAGAAATACATTTCACACTCTACTGATATATGTTAAAGCTATTTGAGGATATATATATATATAAATCAATTTTATGATATATGAAAAAAAAATCTATTTAATGATATAGGTCAAAATCCATGAAACGATATATGTAAAAAAAATATTTAATGATGAATATTAAAATATATTCAATTATATATGTAAAAAATCTATCTAATAATACATGCAACAATCATATTTAATGATACATGTAAAAAATAATTCATGATATATATAAAAATAATTTTAATGGTGTTTACAAAATTGTATTAAATAAAATATGCAAAAATCGATGAATGAAATATATAAAAATCTTATTTGATTTTTGTTTTATCTTTGTGTAAAATCGTATCTGTAAAACTCTACTTAATGATATACCAAAAAAAAAAAAATATTTTATATTTCAAAAAATCTATTTAATGATATATAAAAAGTATTTAATGATATATAAAAAAGAATTTAATGATATATAAAAAAGTATTTAATGATATATACAAAGTATTTAATGAAACATAAAAAGTATTTAATGATATATAAAAAGTATTTAATGATATATAAAAAGAATTTAATGATATATAAAAAGTATTTAATGATATATAAAAAGTATTTAATGAAACATAAAAAGTATATAATGATATATAAAAAGTATTTAATGATATATCAATAAATCTATTTAATGATATATCAAAAAATCTATTTAATGATATACCAAAAACAGTATTTAAGAATATATCAAAAAATGTATTTAATGATATATCAAAAAATGTATTTAATGATATATCAACAAAGCTATTTAAAGATATATCCAAAAATCTATTTAATGATATATCCAAAAATCTATTTAATGACATATTAAAAAACCTATTCAGTGATATATCAAAAAACTATTTAATGATATATAAAAGAATCTATTCAATGATATATCAAATCTATTCAATGATATATAAAAGAATCTATTCAATGATATGTCAACAAATCTATTCAATGATATATAAAAGAATCTATTCAATGATATATAAAAGAATCTATTCAATTATATATCAACAAATCTATTCAATGATATATCAACAAATCTATTCAATGATATGTCAACAAATCTATTCAATGATATGTCAACAAATCTATTCAATGATATGTCAACAAATCTATTCAATGATATGTCAACAAATCTATTCAATGATATGTCAACAAATCTATTCAATGATATGTCAACAAATCTATTCAATGATATATCAACAAATATATTCAATGATATATCAACAAATATATTCAATGATATATCAACAAATATATTCAATGATATATCAACAAATATATTCAATGATATATCAACAAATATATTCAATGATATATCAACAAATATATTCAATGATATATCAACAAATATATTCAATGATATATCAACAAATATATTCAATGATATATCAACAAATATATTCAATGATATATCAACAAATATATTCAATGATATATCAACAAATATATTCAATGATATATCAACAAATATATTCAATGATATATCAACAAATATATTCAATGATATATCAACAAATGATATATCAAGAAATATATTCAATGATATATCAAGAAATATATTCAATGATATATCAAGAAATATATTCAATGATATATCAAGAAATATATTCAATGATATATCAAGAAATATATTCAATGATATATCAAGAAATATATTCAATGATATATCAAGAAATATATTCAATGATATATCAAGAAATATATTCAATGATATATCAAGAAATATATTCAATGATATATCAAGAAATATATTCAATGATATATCAAGAAATATATTCAATGATATATCAAGAAATATATTCAATGATATATCAAGAAATATATTCAATGATATATCAAGAAATATATTCAATGATATATCAAGAAATATATTCAATGATATATCAAGAAATATATTCAATGATATATCAAGAAATATATTCAATGATATATCAAGAAATATATTCAATGATATATCAAGAAATATATTCAATGATATATCAACAAATATATTCAATGATATATCAACAAATATATTCAATGATATATCAACAAATATATTCAATGATATATCAACAAATATATTCAATGATATATCAACAAATATATTCAATGATATATCAACAAATACATTCAATGATATATCAACAAATACATTCAATGATATATCAACAAATACATTCAATGATATATCAACAAATACATTCAATGATATATCAACAAATACATTCAATGATATATCAACAAATACATTCAATGATATATCAACAAATACATTCAATGATATATCAACAAATACATTTAATGATATATCAACAAATACATTCAATGATATATCAACAAATACATTCAATGATATATCAACAAATACATTCAATGATATATCAACAAATACATTCAATGATATATCAACAAATACATTCAATGATATATCAACAAATACATTCAATGATATATCAACAAATACATTCAATGATATATCAACAAATACATTCAATGATATATCAACAAATATATTCAATGATATATCAACAAATATATTCAATGATATATCAACAAATATATTCAATGATATATCAACAAATATATTTAATGATATATCAACAAATATATTCAATGATATATCAACAAATATAT
This sequence comes from Penaeus japonicus, assembly GCF_977035675.1. NCBI lineage: Eukaryota > Metazoa > Arthropoda > Malacostraca > Decapoda > Penaeidae > Penaeus > Penaeus japonicus. Next base: position 6,733,955 of record NW_028234423.1, on the reverse strand, counting down.
TCAATGATATATCAACAAATATATTAACTTTGTCATTCGTTGAAGCCCAGGTGAACCTTTCCCTGTTATTTAGTGTGTTATTCATCTTCCGGAGAAAGGTTCATTGGGGCTGATTAAGAGAATATTGTTACAAAAATCTTCGATACCGACTGATTACTCTTCTTGTGACGCTTTAATGAAGCCCAGATAAACCCTTCCTAATGGTATAGCTATCAGACGGTTTACTTGGGATGATGAACAAACGTTCACCGGTACTAGGTGAGATACTATCATCAGATTTGGACGCACTCTCACACTCACTATGTTGATTTATGTAGATATCATGTTATTCATCTTCCGAGCAAAGGTTCATATTGGTCGATTAAGAGATTATTGTACAAGTATTGCTGCATTACCTAAATGTTATACACGACTGAAAGACTCAGATCATCCCTAAAGGCCCTTATCGATTGCCTATAACCGACTCGATCCCCGAGTTCCCACACGTCTACACGTGAATATCTATTGAATATCATCATTAATCAAATGGTATAGAGATCCCATTATTCATGTACAGCATAGGAGGACTAAAGAGTGCAGGGACTGCTTTGAATTATTAATATTCCTCTTAATAACTATGATGCTTCAATTGTCTCTTCACTCTCCCACTCACTGGTGACCTAAATCTAAATTATGAAGAATGTATAGCAAACTATCCTTGGAAGGTGAATAACAAAATGCATCACCGGGAAAAGTTCACCTGGGCTTCATCGAATGACATGAAGCCACTTTAGGATACTTGATTCTATATCTCAGACTGGGAGAGTGCGTATTTAGTGCATGATTTCAATTTACCATGACTAGATCCAGCACTCGTCTTTCTGATGATAGCATCCCACCTAGGCTAATTTCACAGTTATATTCTCTTAATCAGCCCAGATGAACCTTTCTTCGGGAGATCAATATATATTTAATGATATATTTGATGATATATCAAAAATATATTTAATGATATGTCAAAGAATATATATAATAATATTACAAAAATATATTTATCAAAAAAATATATAAAATTTATCAAAAATTATATATAATTTATCAAAGAATATATATATAATTTTTCAAAAAAAAATATATAATTTTACAAAAAAAATATGTAAACCTTATCAAGAAATATATATAATTTATCAAAAAATATATCTAATGATATACATATATATATATATATATATATATATATATATATATATATATATATATATATATATACATATATTTGAGGATGTATGTCAATATAAATTGAATCATAAATGTTAAAATATATTTAATGATAATGATTGATTATTCTTCAAAATGAAATCCCCTACAAAAGACAACTCTCTGTGTGGATATATGTACAAATCTTTAACATCAATAATAACATTAATGAAGGATTTTTCTTTATTATCTTGTCATTCGATGAAGCCCAGGTGAACCTTTCCCAGTGATTCAGCGTGTTATTTATTTTCCGGTGAAAGATTCATTAGGGCTGATTAAGAGAATATAGCTACAAACATCTATGATCTTCGTAACTGAATGATTACTCTTCTTGTGATGCTTAAATGATAACAATAATGAAAACAATATGATACTAGTGAAAACAATATTGATAACAATATGATAATAGTGAAAACAATATGATACTACTGAAAACAATATTGATAACAATATGATAATAGTGAAAACAATATGATACTACTGAAAACAATATTGATAACAATAGTGAAAACAATATTGATAACAATAATGAAGACAATATTGATAACAATAATGAAGACAATATTGATAACAATAATGAAAACAATATTGATAACAATAATGAAAAAAATATTGATAACAATAGTGAAAACAATATTGATAACAATAATGAAAACAATATTGATAAAGATAATGAAAACAATATTGATAACAATAATGAAGACAATATTGATAACAATAATGAAAATAATACTGATAACAATAATGAAAACAATAATGATAACAATATTGATAACAATAATGAAAACAATATTGATTACAATAATGAAAACAATATTGATAACTACAATGGTAATAATAATAACAATATTGATAATAATAATAAAAGCATTGATAACAATATTGATAACAACATTGATAACAATATTGATAACAACATTAATAACAATAATGATAACAATATTGATAACAATATTGATAACAATAATGATAACAGTATTGATAAGAATAATGATAACAGTATTGATAACAACAGTAAGAGCAATAATGATAACAATAATGATAACAATAATGATAACAATAATGATAACAATAATGATAACAGTAATGATAACAGTAATGATAACAATAATGATAACAATAATGATAACAATAATGGTAACAATAATGATGACAATAATGATAACGATAATGATAACAATATTGATAACAACGATAACAATATTGATAACAACGATAACAATATTGATAACAACGATAACAATATTGATAACAATGATAACAGTAGTCAGAACAATACCTTTATCAATAATGATATCAATATAGTTGAAAATCATGATAAAGTATTTATAACAATAATGATAACAATATTAATAACAATAATTATACCAATAATGATGAAAATAATGATACCAGTAATGATGAAAATAATGATACCATTAATGAAGAAAATAATGATACCAATAATGATGAAAATAATGATACCAATAATGAAGAAAATAATGATACCAATAATGATGAAAATAATATTACCAATAATGAAGAAAATAATGATACCAATAATGAAGAAAATAATGATACCAATAATGATAACAATAATAACAAAAAAATAATAGAAATGAAGATAACAATAATGATTACAATAATGATAAAAAATGATGATAAAAACTATTATAACAATAATGATTACAAAAGTGATACAAATAATGATAAAAATGTTGATAAAAATAACGATAACAATAATGATAAAACTAACGAAAGAAATAGCGGAAACAATAATGATAACAATATATAAAACTAACTATAAAAATAACGATAACAATATATTATAAATATTAAGATAATAATAGTGAAAATGATACTAATGATAATTATAATACTGAAAATAATAAAAATAATAAACAGGATAATAATGATAATAATAATATTAATGATAATAATGATATTATTGATAATAATAATAATGATAATAATGATGATAATAATAATAATGATAATAGTAATAATAATAATAATGATGATGATAATAATAATAAAGATTTGTGTATCACTATCTTTTTCCTTGTGTGGAGGACATAATATATATATATATATATATATATATATATATATATATATATATATATATATATATATATATATATATATATATAAGGGAATAATCTATAAATAAATATATATAGAAAGACATTTTATAATATATTGATATATATAAGAATCATTCTAATTATCTATTTATATTCCGATGAAAGGTTCATCTGGGGCTAATGGTAGGAATTTATTTTAAAAAACTATAACGTTTGATTATTTTTCATGATTTTCTGTGATTCTTTTTTTAAGCCCAGGTGAATCTTTCCCAATGATGCAGTTTTTTTTATTCATCTTCCGATGAATCTGAAGACCTGGTGAATTTTTCCCAGTGATGTAGCTATTAAGGCATCTATCCGAAAAAAAATTAACTTGGGCTGAAGTTCAAACGTTCATCGGTACTAGATATATTATCATCATATATGGATCTAGTCATAGTGAATAAAATCATTCACTAATGATTACTACTATGACTATTCTTCCTGGTTTCTCGTTACGCTTTTGTGAACATTTCTTAGTGATGCAGCTATCAATCTTTTAAACGATCAAACATGGCTTAATTAATTACACAAACGGATCTGCATACGTAAATCCATTTTCTGTTAATTACAACAATCCATTTATATAACCATGAAAAAGTGCTAAGGAAGACAGATAACCCAGTTAGGTAGAAATGAAAAGAGGATATCCAAGTAACTCTTAAATCTCCAATCTTCATTTCCTCAATACACACGATAATAGTACACATATTTACAGAGTATGAAATATCCTTCCATAAATACATTATTCATAATATAAACCAAATATAAATCACTTGATTAGATGATGTCAGTATATTTCCAGTAGAGGTATGGGAACTCGGTGTTCGAGTCAGTAATAGTCAATCGAAATGGACACTTAGGGATGATCTGAGTTCTTCATTCTTGTATAAAATGGAGTCAATTAAACAGTGCTTGTACAATATTCTCTTAATCAGCCCAGATGAACCTTACCTCGGAAGATAAATTACAAACTCCATCACTGGGAAAGGTTCACCTGGGCTTCAACGAACGACTTGAAGCTACCGTAGGATGGTTTATTGTATATCTCTGATAGGATAATTTCACAGTTATTTTCTCTTTATAAGCCCAGATGAACCTTTCTTCGGGAGATGAATATATAAATGCATCACTGGGAAAGGTTCACCTGGGCTTCATCAAACGACATGAAGCCACCCTGGGATCCTTGATTGTATATCTCAGACTCGGAGAGTGCGTATTTAGTGCATGGATTAAATTTCCCATGACTAGATCCAGCACTCGTCCAAGTCTGATGATAGCATCTCACCTAGTCTAATTTCACAGATATATTCTCTTAATCAGCCCAGATGAACCTTTCCTCGGAAGATGAATTACAAACTCCATCACTGGGAAAGGTTCACCTGGGCTTCAACGAACGACTTGAAGCCACCGTAGGATGCTTGATTGTATATCTCCCATAGGATAATTTCACAGTTATTTTCTCATGAATTACAAACTCAATCACTGGGAAAGGTTCACCTGGGCTTCAACGAACGACTTGAAGCCACCTTAGGATGCGTGATTGTATATCTCCCATAGGATAATTTCAGTTATTTTCTCTGAACCTTTCTTCGGGAGATGAATATATAAGTGCATCACTGGGAAAGGTTCACCTGGGCTTCATCGAACGACATAAAGCCACCCTAGGATCCTTGATTGTATATCTCAGACTGAGAGAGTACGTGTCTAGTGCATGATTTCAATCCAAGTCTGATGATAGCATTTTACCTTGGCTAATTTCAGATTATATTCTCTTATTCAGCCCAGATGAACCTTTCTTCGGAAGATGAATATATAAGTGCATCACTGGGAAAGGTTCACCTGGGCTTCATCGAACGACGTGAAGGCACGGTAGGTTGATTGATTGTATATCTCAGACTGGGAGAGTGCGTATCTAGTGCATAATTTCACTTTACCATGACTAGATCCAACACTCGTCCAAGTCTGATGATAGCAACTCACCTAGTCTAATTTCATAGATTGTGTATCACAGACTAGGAGAGTGCGTATTTAGTGCATGAATTCAATTTCCCATGACTAGATCCAGCACTTTTCTAAGTCTGATGATAGCATCTCACCTAGTCTAATTTCACATATATATTCTCTTAATCAGCCCAGATGAACCTTTCCTCGCAAGATGAATTACAAACTCCATCACTGGGAAAGGTTCACCTGGGCTTCAATGAACGACTTGAAGCCACCTTAGGATGCGTGATTGTATATCTCCCATAGGATAATTTCAGTTATTTTCTCTGAACCTTTCTTCGGGAGATGAATATATAAGTGCATCACTGGGAAAGGTTCACCTGGGCTTCATCGAACGACATGAAGCCACCCTAGGATCCTTGATTGTATATCTCAGACTGAGAGAGTACGTGTCTAGTGCATGATTTTAATCCAAGTCTGATGATAGCATTTTACCTTGGCTAATTTCAGATTATATTCTCTTATTCAGCCCAGATGAACCTTTCTTCGGAAGATGAATATATAAGTGCATCACTGGGAAAGGTTCACCTGGGCTTCATCGAACGACGTGAAGGCACGGTAGGTTGATTGATTGTATATCTCAGACTAGGAGAGTGCGTATCTAGTGCATAATTTCACTTTACCATGACTAGATCCAACACTCGTCCAAGTCTGATGATAGCAACTCACCTAGTCTAATTTCATAGATATATATTCTCTTAATCAGCCCTGATGAACCTTTCCTCGCAAGATGAATTACAAACTCAATCACTGGGAAAGGTTCACCTGGGCTTCAACGAACGACTTGAAGTCACCTTAGGATGCTTGATTGTATATCTCCCATAGGATAATTTCACTGTTATTTTCTCCATATAAGCCCAGATGAACCTTTCTTCGGGAGATGAATATATATATGCATCACTGGGAAAGGTTCACCTGGGCTTCATCGAACGACATGAAGCCACCCTGAATAAAATATTAATAAAAAATGAATGAAATATTGATAAAAAATTAATAAAATATTGATAAAAAAATAATAAAATATTGATAAAAAATTAATAAAATATTGATAAAAAATGATAAAAATATTGATAAAAATTACTATAAAAATAATAAAGATATTGATAAAAATTACGATAAAAATGTTAAAGATATTGATAAAAATTACGATAAAAATGATAAAAATAACGATAAAAATAACGATAACAATAATGATAATAATAATGATAACAATTATAATAACAATAATAATAAAAATATCGATAAAAATATCGATAAAAATAACGATAAAAATAACGATAAAAATATCGATAAAAATATCGATAAAAATATCGATAAAAATATCGATAAAAATATCGATAAAAATAACGATAAAAATATCGATAAAAATATCGATAAAAATAACGATAAAAATAACGATAAAAATAACGATAAAAATAACGATAAAAATGATGAAAAGATTGTTAAAAATAACGATAACAATGATAATAAAAATGATAATAAAAATGATAATAATAATGACAACAATTATAATAACAATAATGATAAAAATAACGATAATAAAAATGATAACAATAATGATAGAAATAATGATAACAATTATAATAACAATAATGATAAAAATAACGATAACAATAATGATGAAAATAACGGTAAAAATAACGATAACAATAATGATAATAGTGATGATGAAATATTGACAAAATTAATGAAAATAGTGATAATAACAATAATGATAAAAGAGATAATAAAATTATGATAAACTTAATGATAATAGTGATGATAACAATAATTACTACAATGAAATAATATAATGAAAATAAAAATAATCGAAAGAATATTAATGAAAATAATAATAATGGAAATAATAATAATGGAAATAATAATACTGGAAATAATAATACTGGAATTAATAATACTGGAATTAATAATACTGGAAAAAATAATACTGGAAATAATAATACTGGAAATAATAATACTGGAAATAATAATACTGGAAATAATAATACTGGAAATAATAATACTGGAAATAATAATACTGGAATTAATAATACTGGAATTAATAATACTGGAAATAATAATACTGGAAATAATAATACTGGAAATAATAATAATGGAAATAATAATAATGGAAATAATAATAATGGAAATAATAATACTGGAAATAATAATACTGGAATTAATAATACTGGAAATAATAATACTGGAAATAATAATACTGGAAATAATAATACTGGAAATAATAATACTGGAAATAATAATACTGGAAATAATAATACTGGAAATAATAATACTGGAAATAATAATACTGGAAATAATAATACTGGAAATAATAATACTGGAAATAATAATACTGGAAATAATAATAATGGAAATAATAATACTGGAAATAATAATACTGGAAATAATAAATATTTTAAATAATAAAAGTGGAAATATTAATAATGATAATTGTAATAATGAAATAAAAGTAATGACAATTATAATAAGAGCAATGATAATATGGACAATAATAATATGGACAATAATAATGATAACAATAATGATGATGATCATTATAATGATTATAGTAATAATAATAATAATGATGATGATCATTATAATGATATAATATAATAATAATGATGATCATTATAATGATAATAATAATAATAATGATGATCATAATAATGATTATATAATAATAAGAATAATGATAATATAATAATGATAATAATGATGATGATAAGAATAATAATAATAATAATGATAACAATACTAATGATAATAAAGATAATAAGGATGATAATGAAATTGGTAATAATAATAATAATAAATATGATAATGATAATAATAATAATGATAATAATAATAATGATAATAATAATGATAATAATAATAATGATAATAATAATGATAATAATAATGATAATAATAATAATGATAATAATAATAATAATAATAATAATAATAATGATAATAATAATAATGATAATAATAATAATGATAATAATAATGATAATAATAATAATGATAATAATAATGATAATAATGATAATAATAATAATGATAACAATAATAATGATAATAATGATAATAATAATAATGACAATAATGATAATAATAATAATAATAATATTAATGATAAAAAGGTAATGATACTAATAATAATGATACTAATAATAATGATACTAGTAATAATATCATTGATATATCATTAAATAGATCTGTTGATATATCATTGAATAGACTTGTTGATATATCATTGAATAGATTTGTTGATATATCATTGAATAGATTCTTTTATATATCATTGAATAGATTTGATATATCATTAAATAGTTTTTTGATATATCACTGAATAGATTTTTGAATGCGTCATTAAATAGATTTTTTGATATATCATTAAATAGATTTTTTGATTTATCATAAAATAGATTTTTTGATATATCATTTAATAGAATTTTATATACATCATTAAAATTATTTTTATATATATCATAAAGTATTTTTTTTTTACATGTATCATTAAATATGATTGTTGCATGTATAATAATGATAACAATAATAATGATAATAATGATAATAATAATAATGACAATAATGATAATAATAATAATAATAATAATATTAATGATAAAAAAGTAATGATACTAATAATAATGATACTAATAATAATGATACTAATAATAATGATACTAGTAATAATATAATTGATATATCATTGAATAGATCTGTTGATATATCATTGAATAGACTTGTTGATATATCATTGAATAGATTTGTTGATATATCATTGAATAGATTCTTTTATATATCATTGAATAGATTTGATATATCATTAAATAGATTTTTTGATATATCATTAAATAGATTTTTTGATTTATCATAAAATAGATTTTTGCATATATCATTTAATAGAATTTTATATACATCATTAAAATTATTTTTATATATATCATAAAGTATTTTTTTTTACATGTATCATTAAATATGATTGTTGCATGTATTATTAGATAATTTTTTACGTATATCATTGAATATATTTAAGCATTCATCATTAAACATTTTTTTACATATATCTTTTAATAGATTTTTACGTATATCATTGAATATATTTAAGCATTCATCATTAAACATTTTTTTACATATATCATTTAATAGAATTTTACATATATCATTTAATAGAATTTTACATATATCATTTAATAGATTTTTCATATATAATTAATAGATATATTTATATATATATATATATAAATATATTTTTATATATATCATATAAGTATATATTTTTATATATATATATATAAATATATTATTATATATATATATATATATATATTTTATATATATATCATTGATATATATATATAAGTATATATATATATATATATATATATATATATATATATATATATATATATATATATATATATATATATAATATTTATAAATATATATATATATATATATATACATATATATATATATATATATATATATATACATCCTCAAATAGATTTAACATATATCAGTAGAGTGTGAAATATCTTTCTATATAGAGAGATTTGTAGAATTTTAATTTACTGTATTAATCAACTGATTATTTAATTTTATACATACATGGTCATCAACCTGTTAAATGGTCAAACATGGCTTAATTAATTACACAAACGGATCTGCTTACACAAATCCATTTTCTCTCAATTACAACAATCCATTTTCTCTCAATTACAACAATCCATTTATATAACCATGAAGAAGTGCTAAGGAAGACAGGTAACCCAGTTAGATGGACATACACACACAAAAATAATAATATCACACATATTTACAGAGTAAGAAGTATCCTTTCATAAATACATTTCTTCATAATATAAATCACTTGATTAGATGATGTTAGTCCAGTAAAGGTATGGGAACTCGGTGTTCGAGTCAGTAATAGTCAGTCGAAATGGGCACTTAGGGATGATCTGAGTTTTTCCTTCTTGTATAAAATGGAGTCAATGTAGCAATGTTTGTACAATATTCTCTTAATCAGCCTGGATGAACCTTTCCTCGGAAGATGAATTAATAACTGCATCACTGGGAAAGGTTCAGGCGGGCTTTATCGAACGACATGAAGCTACCTTAAGATGCTTGATTGTATATCTCAGACTGGGAGAGTGCGTATTTAGTGCATGATTTCAATTTACACTCGTCCAAGTCTGATGATAGCATCTCCCCTAGGCTAATTTCACAGTTATATTCTCTTAATCAGCCCAGATGAACCTTTCTTCGGGAGATGAATATATATGTGCATCACTGGGAAAGGTTCAGGCGGGCTTCATCGAAGCTACCTTAGGATGCTTGATTGTATATCTCAGACTGGGAGAGTGCGTATTTAGTGCATGATTTTAATTTACCATGACTAGATCCAGCACTCGTCCAAATCTGATGATAGGATCTCACCTAGGCTAATTTCAGTTATATTCACTTAATCAGCCCAGATGAACCTTTCCTCGGAAGATGAATTACAAACTCCATCACTGGGAAAGGTTCACCTGGGCTTCATCGAACGACATGAAGCCACCTTAAGATGCTTGATTGTATATCTCAGACTGGGAGAGTGCGTATTCAGTGCATGATTTCAATTTACCATGACTAGATCCAGCACTCGTCCAAATCTGATGATAGCATCTCGCCCATTACCCGATGAACGTTTGTACACAGATATTTTCATCACTGGGAAAGGTTCAGCTGGGCTTCACAAAAGCTTCACAGAAAATCATGAAGAATGTATAGCAAACTATCCTTGGAAGGTGAATAACAAAATGCATCACTAGTCTTTCTGATGATAGCATCCCACCTAGGCTAATTTCACAGTTATATTCTCTTAGTCAGCTCAGATGAACCTTTCTTCGGGAGATCAATATATATTTAAGGATATATTTGACGATATATTAAAAATGTAATTAATGATATGTCAAAGAATATATATAATTTACCAAAAAAAAAAATATATATATATAAAAAAAAAATATATATATATATATATACGCTTTTATGCAACCGAGGTGAACCTTTTCCAGTGATGTAGCTATCAAGGTATCCTCCTGAGAAAGGATAATTTAGGTTGATGAAGTTAAATATGAAATACAAACGTTCGTCGGTACTAGGCGAGATCCTATCAATAGATTTGGACGAGTGCTGGATCTAGTCATTGAAATTCGAAAACATGAACTAAATATAACCATGAAGAAGTGCTAAGGAGACAGGTAACCCACTTAGATGGACATGAAAAGAGGATATCCAAGTAACTCTTTAATCTCTATTGTTCATTTCTTCCATACACACGCAAAAATAATAATAGCACACATATTTACAGAGTATGAAGTATCCTTTCATAAATACATTTATTCATTATATAAATCACTTGATTAGCTGATGTTAGTCTACTTCCAGTAGAGGTATGGCAACTCGGAGTTCGAGTCAGTAATAGTCAATCAAAATGGGCACTTAGGGATGATCTGAATTCTTAATTCTTGTATAAAATGGAGTCAATGCAGCAATGTTTGTACAATATTCTCTTAATCAGCCCAGATGAACCTTTCCCCAGAAGATGAATTACAAACTGCATCACTGGGTAAGGTTCACCTGGGCTCAGACTAGGAGAGTGCGTATTTAGTACATGATTTCACTTTACCATGACTAGATCCAGCACTCGTCCAAGTCTGATGATAACATCTCACGTAAGCTAATTTCACAGATATATTCTCTTAATCAGCCCAGATGAACCGGCAGATGAATTTATATGTGCATCACTGGAAAAGGTTCACCTGGGCATCATGGAAGCAACCTTAGGATGTTTGATTGTATATCTCAGACTGGGAGAGTGCGTACTTAGTGCATGATTTTAATTTACCATGACTAGATTCAGCACTCGTCCAAATCTGATGACAGGATCTCACCTAGGCTAATTTCAGTTATATTCTCTTGATCAGCCCAGATGAACCTTTCTTCGGGAGATGTATATGTAAGTGCATCACTGGGAAAGGTTCACCTGGGCTTCATCGAACGACATGAAGCCACGATAGGATGCTTAATTGTATATTTCAGACTTGGAGAGTGTGTATCTAGTGCATGATTTCAATTGTTCAGGACTAGATCCAGCACTTATCACAGTCTGATCTTACCTAGGCTAATTTCACACTTATAATCTCTTCATCAGCCTAGATGAACCTATCCTCGGAAGGTGAAATACACATTGCATCACTGGGAAAGGTTCACCTGGGCTTCATCGAACGACATGAAGCCACGATAGGATGCTTAATTGTATATTTCAGACTTGGAGAGTGTGTATCTAATGCATGATTTCAATTTCCCATGACTAGATCCAGCACTCGTCCAAGTCTGATGATAGCATCTCACGTAGTCTAATTTCACAGATATATTCTCTTAATCAGCCCAGATGAACCTTTCTTCGGGAGATTAATATATAAGTGCATCACTGGGAAAGGTTCACCTGGGCTTCATCGAACGACATGAAGGCACCTTAGGATGCTTGATTGTATATCTCAGACTGTGAGAGTGCGTTTTTAGTGCATTATTTAAATTTCCCATGACTAGATCCAGCACTCGTCCAAGTATTATGATAGCATCTCACCAAGATATATTCTCTTCATCAGCCCAGATGAACCTTTCTTCGGGAGATGAATATATAAGTGCATCACTGGGAAAGGTTCACCTGGCTTCATGTGATAACAATAATGATAACAATAATGATAACAATAATGATAACAATAATGATAACAATAATGATAACAATAATGATAACAATAATGATAACAATAATGATAACAATAATTATAACAATAATTATAACAATAATTATATCAATAATTATAACAATAATTATAACAATAATTATAACAATAATGATAACAATAATGATAACAATAATGATAACAATAATGTTGATAAAAATAACAATAATAATATTGATAAAAGTAACAATAATAATATTGATAAAAGTAACAATAATAATATTGATAAAAGTAACAAAAATACCGATAGTAATAATTATAAAAATAACGATAAAGATAACCATAACAATGATGATAATAGTGATGATAGTAATTATGATAAACTTAATGATAATAGTGACGATAACAATAATGATAACAATGATTATGACAGTAATGAAATAATAATAATGTAAATAATAATATTGGAAATAATTATCATTAAAACAATAATAGTGAAAATAATTATAATAATAATTATAATAATGACAATGATAATAATGACAATAATAATAATGACAACAAAAATAATGACAATAATAATAATGACAATAATAAATGATAATTATGATAAATATAATAATGATTATGATACACATAATAATAATTATGATACACATAATAATAATTATGATACACATAATAATAATTATGATACACATAATAATAATTATGATACACATAATAATAATTATGATACACATAATAATAATTATGATACACATAATAATAATTATGATACACATAATAATAATTATGATACACATAATAATAATTATGATACACATAATAATAATTATGATAAACATAATGATTATGATAAACATAATAATTATGATAAACATAATGATTATGATAAACATAATAATTATGATAAACATAATAATAATTATGATAAACATAATAATAATTATGATAAACATGATAATAATTTGATAAACATGATAATAATTATGATAAACATGATAATTATTATGATAAACATGATAATAATTATGATAAACATGATAATAATTATGATAAACATGATAATTATTATGATAAACATAATAATAATTATGATAAACATAATAATAATTATGATAAACATAATAATAATTATGATAAACATAATAGTAATCATGATAAACATAATAATAATTATGATAAACATAATAATAATAATAATAATGAAAATGATAATAAAAATAATAATGTTCATAATAATATTAATGATAATGATATTGATAATAATGATATTGATAATAATTTTATTGATAATGATGATATTGATAATAATGATATTGATTATAATGATATTGATAATAATGATATTGATAATAATGATATTGATAATAATGATATTGATAATAATGATATTGATAATAATGATATTGATAATAATGATATTGATAATAATGATATTGATAATAATGATATTGATAATAATGATATTGATAATAATGATATTGATAATAATGATATTGATAATAATGATATTGATAATAATGATATTGATAATAATGATATTGATAATAATGATATTGATAATAATGATATTGATAATAATGATATTGATAATAATGATATTGATAATAATGATATTGATAATAATGATATATAATAATGATATTGATAATAATGATATTGATAATAATGATATTGATAATAATGATATTGATAATAATGATATTGATAATAATGATATTGATAATAATGATATTGATAATAATAATATTGATAATAATGATATTGATAATAATGATATTGATAATAATGATATTGATAATAATGATATTGAAAATAATGATATTGATAACAATGATATTGATAACAATGACAATGATAACAATGACAATGATAATAATGATATTGATAACAATGACAATGATAATAATGATATTGATAACAATGACAATGATAATAATGATATTGATAATAATGATATTGATAATAATGATATTGATAATAATGATATTGATAATAATGATATTGATAATAATGATATTGATAATAATGATATTGATAATAATGATATTGATAATAATGATATTGATAATAATGATATTGATAATAATGATATTGATAATAATGATATTGATAATAATGATATTGAATAATAATGATATATTGATAATAAATGATAATGATAATAATGATATTGATAATAATGATATTGATAATAATGATATTGATAATAATGATATTGATAATAATGATATTGATAATAATGATATTGATAATAATGATATTGATAATAATGATATTGATAATAATGATATTAATCATGATAATGAAAATATGATAATAAATGATAATGATAATAATGATATTGATAATAATGATATTGATAATAATATATTGATAATAATGATAATAATGATATTGATAATAATGATAATAATAATAATGATATTGATAATAATGATAACACTAAGAATAATAATATAATATGATATTGATAATAATAATATTGATAATACTAATACTGATAACAATGATATTGATAATAATGATGCTAATGATAATACCGATAATAATAATAATGATGATGATAAAAATAATAATGATGATAATGATAATAATATTAGTAATAAAATAATGATGATAATGATCATAATAATGATAAAGATAATAATGATATGATAGTAATGATATAATTAATAATGATATTGATAATAATGATGATAATAATGATATTGATAATAATAATGATCATGATAATAATAATAATAATAATAATAATAACACTAATGATGATAATAATGATAATATTGATAATCATAATAAATTGATAATAGTAACAATAATGATGATAATAATAATATTGATGATAATAATAATATTGATGATAATAATAATATTGATGATAATAATAATATTGATGATAATAATAATATTGATGATAATAATAATATTGATGATAATAATAATATTGATGATAATAATAATATTGATGATAATAATAATATAAATAAATAATAATTGATAATAATAATAAAAATGATAATAATAATAAAATGATATAATAATAAAAATGATAATAATAATAAAATAATAATAATAAAAAATGATAATAATAATAATGAAAATGATAATAATAATAATGAAAATGATAGAAATAATGAAAATGATAAAAATAATGAAAATGATAAAAATAATGAAAATGATAAAAATAATGAAAATGATAAAAATAATAAAAATGATAGAAATAATGAAAATGATAGAAATAATGAAAATGATAAAAATAATGAAAATGATAAAAATAATGAAAATGATAAAAATAATGAAAATGATAAAAAAAATGAAAATTATGATAATGAAAATTATGATAATAATAATGAAAATGATAATATAATAATTATGAAAATGATAGTAATAATGAAAATTATAATAATAATAAAAATGATAATAATAATAATTATGAAAATGATAGTAATAATGAAAATTATAATAATAATAAAAATGATAATAATAATGGAAATGATAATGATAATAATAATGGAAATGATAATGATAATAATAATGGAAATGATAATGATAATAATAATGATGATAATGATAATGTAATGATAATAATAATAAAAATATAATAATAATAATAATGATAAAAATAATGAAAATGATAATAATAATAAAAATGATAATAATATAAAAATGATAGTAATAATAAAATGACAATAATAATAAAAATGATAATAATAATAAAAATGATAATAATAAAAATGATAATAATAATAAAAATGATAATAATAATGAAAATGATAATAATAATATAAAAAATAATAAATGAAAAAATATAAACATAATAAAAATATAAAAATAATAATAATAATAATAATGATAATAATAATGATAATAATTATAATAATAATAATGATAATAGTAATAATAATGATAATACTAATAATAATGATAATAATAATAATGATAATAATAATAATGATAATAATAATAAAAATGATAATAATAATGATGATAATAATAATAAAAATGATAATAATAATAAAAATGATAATAATAATAAAAATGATAATAATAATGATGATAATAATAATGATGATAATAATAATAAAAATGATAATAATAATAAAAATGATAATAATAATAAAAATGATAATAATAATAAAAATGATAATAATAATAAAAATGATAATAATAATAAAAATGATAATAATAATAAAAATGATAATGAAAAATAAAAATAAATGGAATAGATAAAAATAAATAAAAATGAATAAAAAAATAATGATAATAAAAGATAATAATAAAAAAATGATAATAATAAAAAATGATCATAATAATAAAAATGATAATAATAATAAAAAATGATAATAATGATAAAAGATGATAATGATAATAAAAATGATAATGATGATAAAAAAATGATAATAATAATAAAAATGATATTGATAATAAAAATGATAATAATAATAAAAATGATAATAATGATAAAAGATGATGCAAATAATAATAATAATAATTATGAAAATGATAATAATTATGAAAATGATAATAATAATGAAAATTATAATAATAATAAAAATGATAATAATAATAAAAATGATAATAATAATGGAAATGATAATAATAATAATAATGATGATAATGATAATATAATGATAATAATAATAAAAATGATAATAATAATAAAAATGATAATAATAATAAAAATGATAATAATAATAAAAATGATAATAATAATTTCAATAATGATGATATTAATAATGTCAATAATGATGATAATAATAATTTCAATAATAATTTCAATAATGATGATAATAATAATTTCAATAATGATGATAATAATAATTATGATAATAATAATAATAATGATAATAATAATAATGATAATAATAATAATAATGATAATAATAATAATAATAATGATAATAATAATAATAATGATATTAATAATAATAATAATAATAATAATAATAATGATAATAATAATAATAATAATAATAATAATAATAATAATTATAAAAATAATAATAACGTAAATCCATTTTCTCTATATTACAATAGTCCATTTATATCACCATGAAGAAGTGCTAAGGAAGACAGATAACACAGTTAGATAGACATAAAAAGAGGATATCCAAGTAACTCTTCAATTTCATATCTTCATTTCCTCTAGACACACGCAAAAATGATAATAGTACACATATTTACAGATTATGAAATGTCCTTCCGTAAATACATTATTCATAATATAAATCAATATAAATGACTTGAATATATGATGTCAGTCTATTTCCAGTAGAGGTATGGGAACTCGGTGTTCGAGTCAGTAATAATCAATCGAAATGGGCACTTAGGGATGATCTGAGTTCTTCATTCTTGTATAAAATGGAGTCAATGCAGCAATGTTTGTATATTATTCTCTTAATCAGCCCAGATGAACCTTTCCTCGGAAGATGAATTACAAACTGCATCACTGGGAAAGGTTCACCTGGGCTTCATCGAACGACATGAAGCCACCTTAGGATGCTTGAATGTATATCTCAGACTGGGAGAGTGAGTCTCTAGTGCATGATTTCAATTTACCATGACTAGATCCAGCACTCGTCCAAATCTGATTATAGCATCTTGCCCATTACCCGATGAATGTTTGTACACAGATATTTTCATTAGCCCAGGTTAACCTTTCTCCGCAGGGAGATGAATATATAAATGCATCACTGGGAAAGGTTCACCTGGGCTTCATCGAACGACATGAAGCCACCTTAGGATCCTTGATTGTATATCTCAGATTAGGAAAGTGAGTATTTAATGCATGAATTCAATTTACCATGACTAGATCCAGCACTCGTCCAAGTCTGATGATAGCATCTCACCTAGTCTAATTTCACAGATATATATTCTCTTAATCAGCAAAGATGAACCTTTCATCGGAGATGAATATATAAGTGCATCACTGGGAAAGGTTAACCTGGGCTTCATCGAACAACGTGAAGCCACCTTAGGATCCTTCATTGTATATCTCAGACTGGGAGAGTGTGTATCTAGTGCATTATTTCATTTTACCATGACTATTTACCATGAGTGCTGGACTAGGTCCAACGCTCGTCCAAGTGTGATGATACCATCTCATGTAGGTTAATTTCAGTTATATTCTCTTAATCAGCCCAGATGAACCTTTCTTCGGGGGATGAATATATAAGTCCATCACTGGGAAAGGTTCACCTGGGCTTTGTCGAACGACATGAAGCCACCGTAGGATGCTTGATTGTATATCTCAGACTGGGAGAGTGCGTATCTAGTGCATGTTTTGGATTTACCATGACTAGGGCTAGCACTCATCCAAGTGAGATGATAGCATCTTACATATGCTAATTTCTCAGGTATATTTTCTTTAATGGCATACGTAAACAAATATATTTGAAATATATTTCATAATATAGACAAAAGTCTACTTTATGATATATGCAAACATCGATTGAATGAAATAAATATATATGTTTAATAAGATATGTAAGATTTTCTTAAATCCTATATGTTAAAGTCTATTCAAAATATAAAATAGAAAATAGAAAATCTGTTTAAGGATGTATAAGAAAATATATTTAATGATGTATAAGAAAATATATTTAATGATGTATAAGAAAATATCTTTAATGATGTTTAAGAAAATATCTTTAATGATGTATAAGAAAATATATTTAATGATATACAAAAAATATATACTTAATGATATATAACAATATATACTTAATGATATATAACAAAATATATTTAACGATGTATAAGGAAATATATTCATTGATATATAAAAACTCAATTTAATAATATATGCAAATATAAATTCAATTATATGAATGATAATGACATTTTGATAATAAAACAATAATAAAACAACTCTCTATGTCGATGTATGTACAAATCAATAATAACAATAATGATTACTCTTCATTATCTTGCCATTCATTGAAGCCCCGATGAAACTTTCCCAGTGATTCAGAGTGTTATTCATCATTCGAAAAAGGCACATCGGGGCTGATTAAGGAAATATTGTAACAAAAATCTATAATCTTCGATAATGACTAATTCTTCTTGATGATTTCCTGTGATGCTTATAAAGACCAGGTGAATATATATATATATATATATATATATATATATATATAATATATATATATATATATATCTATATATATATATATATATATATATATATATATATATATATATACACACACAAACACACACACACACACACACACACACACACACACACACACACACAACACATATATATATATATATATATATATATATAATATATTATATATATATATATATATATATATATATATATATATATATATATATATATAGATATAAATATATATATATATATATATATATATATATATATATATATATAATATATATATATATATATACATATATATATATATATAATA
>NW_028234423.1:6679110-6681610 GCF_977035675.1 Penaeus japonicus | reverse complement strand
TAATATTATAAAATATATATATATATATATATATATATATATATAAAAATATATATATATATATATATATATATATATATATATATATATATATATATATATATATCCCTCTCTCTCTCTCTGTATATCAAACTTTCTCTCTTTCTCTCCATCTCCCTCTCTCTCACTCTCTCCCTCACTCGCTCAGTCTCCCTCCCTTTTGTCTCCGAAAGCACCGAGGTCCAAGCAAGGCCGAGCGCCCACACTCACATTCTAATGAGGCTCAAGTCTTCGACATCTTTTTTTGTTCTTTTTAGCTCACATTAATGCAACTTAGCGTACTCTGAGCTCTCTCTTGAATGCAGTAGCGAAACAGAGAGAGAGGGGGGAAAAAAGAGGAGAGAAAAATCTTAGTCTACGCTCTCCTCCCCCCCTCCCCCCCGTCTCCAAAAAAAAGAGGGGAAAAGTTTTGGAAATTACCGGACGTTTGTGGTACTAAAGTTTGGACGTTGATGCCCGCGGATTCGTGAAGAATGTGTTCGTCTTTGTTTCTTTGTTGTGGTAATGAGGGTAATGTTGGTGGTCATGATGATCATAATGATCGTGATGATAACAGTGATAATGATGATAATTAAGATACAAGATATAACAGTACACTTAATAACAACGATAATGATGATAATGTCGATAATAAGGGTAATAGTGAAATAACTATAATAATGACTATACTGATAATAACAATGATAATCATAATGATGACGATAGTTATGATGATAATGATATCAATGATTATTATTATTAGTGTCAATAATAGTAATAGTAGGGATAATGGCAATGATGATAACAGATATTAACTTCAGTACTGAAATAATGTATCTATGGTAACAAGTTACTATTAATCAAACCCAAATGATATGTACAATCAATATGACGATATATAATGAAAGTGATGAAACACTCTAAAGTCGGATTTTTTTTTTTTCGCGTTGTTCCCATATGGGCACGAGTGCTACTTGCGCGGCACTCCAGATGTCTTTAACTTCAGAGCAAGAGGGCGACACACGATGAGTCGCGTGTTTTCTCTGTTTCTTTCTTTCACTCATTATAATTTTGGAGATCTTATTGTGTTGGTCAAAGGGCGAGGCTCGAATAAACCATTAGTGTTATAAAGGACAGAAACTGCTTTGTCAAAATTGTTCTTTTTTTTTTTTTTTTTTTTTCATATAATCAGTTTGGTATAATTATCATGGTTTCATGGGAGGATAGAAGAGAAAGTAGGTAAATACCATTCTTTCCTGATGGTACTGTGATCTTAGACTAACCGTAATTAATGAGTAATAGGGGTAATTCTAGATTTTGAAATGCTAAATACAATCTTAAGTCACTAATTAGAAATATAACCATTATAGGGATAAAGAATCAGCCATTTGTCACTCTCTCATAACGCCAAATATATCTTAGATATCGAATGACCCAATTTCAACTGTCAATTTAACGTTGACACCTGTCGTCAAAGGGTTGAATAGATTAAATAGATGATTACAAAGGCATTGTTTATAACGTGTGACTATTTGAAATAGAAGGATGTTAGTTATAAGAAGTAACGATGAAAAAACGACCGCAGTGATAATTATCGATATAATGACCATAATAATAATAGTGATGTTATTGGTTGTGATGAAAATTACCAAAATGATGGAAATAATGATGACATAATATGAACATTGATCCTAATGCTAACAAAAGTAACAGATATGATAACAATAATACTGACAAAAACAGTTCTAAATAAGAAAAACAGTTGTGATCATAACGATACGAATAATAAAGATAGTAATAATTCTCATTAGAATAACAAATTATTTGACGATATGGATAAAAGTAAGAATCGGGTGAATATCCTAGTCATTAGAATTACAAAATAATCAGGTAATTTTGATGTAATGATGTAATTTAGTGAATCGGATATAAAAGATTTATCATTCTATAATTAACAAAAGGGGTTTTCCCTAATTGATTTTCAAATGACCTTTGTAAATGGAATCTGGTTGTGTTAAACAATAATGTTAATGGAAGTGAGTTTAGGAATGTAAATACTGATAATAATGATGATTACTATTCGTGTTAATTTTAGCAGTAGTTGTATATAGGCACCTTCATTACTTTTTTTTAATCTCTTTTATTATGATCATTATCATTATTATTATCTTTTCCATTTTTCAGTTATTATCAATATCAATACTGTTATCATATTTATTATCATTACTGTTTTTGTTATTCTAGATATATTTTTTTGATAATCATCATTATTATAAACATTAATAGTATCACTGTTATTATCATTATTATTATCATTATTATCATTTTTTATCATTATCATTATCGTTGTTGTTATCATTATTATTATTGTTATTGTCATTATTATTATCATATTTGTTATTGTCATTATTATTATCATACTCCTACTCATCATCATCATCATCATTATCATTATCATCCTTATTATCGTCATTATTATCAT
>NW_028234423.1:6666610-6674110 GCF_977035675.1 Penaeus japonicus | reverse complement strand
ATTTTTTTATTTTATTATTATTATTTTTTTTTAATGGGAAGCAGCTATGGTTATCTTGTGTCTTTTATGTTCTTTGGTTGGTAATCTTTGGCTAATATTTAAGTCTACTCTTTTTTGTAATGGTTGTGTTATATTTATTTGTGTATGGATTTATGTACCTATCTATCTATATAGGTAGATATATAGATAGATATGTACACACCTAGATAAACAGATAGATAGACAGACGAACATATGCATATATATTATTTAAAAGAAGAATTATGCCAATACACATTTCATGGATACATCTATATAACATATATTCTAACAAATATGACATGGGATATGCAAATCAGAAGCCATATAAAAACAGTATAACCCAGGCAGCACACAGGCAAAACCATAACCAAAATACTGTAACGTTGTCCTCAAAATCACACACATTCAAATCCAAAAGCATCGGACTCACGCAAACGGGAGCCGCACGCGTTGACAACAAACACAAAGAATTGCATATTGCAGCTCGACCAGACCGCAAACTGCAAACATCTGTTCTTCCCCCCTTATCCCATCCCCTCCTATTCCACCCCCACCCCCCCCGTCCCCTCTTTCAAGCCCTACCACCCCTATCGCCCACCCAGATTCTCCCTCCCCTATCCCTCCCTCTCTCAGGTTCTCCTCCCTCCCTTATCCCTCCCTCTCCCAGCTCCTTCCTCCCTTATCCCTCCCTCTCCCAGCTCCTTCCTCCCTTATCCCTCCCTCTCCCAGCTCCTCCCTCCCTTATCCCTCCCTCTCCCAGCTCCTCCCTCCCCTCTCCCTCCCTCCCCTATCCCTCCCTTTCCCAGGTCCTCTACATCTGCATTGGAAAGGAAAGATTTCACGTTTGTGAGATCTGTTAAGCTCAGCTGGGCTTTCACAGGCCAAAGATATGACAGAGGAAGTTGCTTTCACCCTAAAGCAATCTAACAATACCTGTGCATGTGTGTGAATGTGTTTGTAGGGAAAGTAGCAGGAGGGGAAGGGTACTGTGTGTGTGTAGGGTGGAAGGTGGAAGGTGTGTGTGTGTGTGTGTGTGTGTGTGTGTGTGTGTGTAAAAAGGTTATTACCAAATGGTATCAAAGTGTATTTCTTTTGGATTTTTAAAAAAGTAGAATAATAGAGATACTAATCCTATAAAGGAAGGGAGGAATAAGTAACGAAATTATCTGATAAACCTTGATTAAATCAATTAGGATTTAGAAAAAATGAATGCACACACATAAACACATGTATGTATATGTATATGTATATACAGATATATATATCTATGTATGTATGTACATATGTATGTATGCATCTATCTATCTATCTATATCTACATTTATCTATCTATCTATGCATATAATTATGCATGTATGTATATATGTATGTAGGTATCTCTCTCTCTCTCTCTCTCTCTCTCTCTCTCTATATATATATATATATATATATATATATATATATATATATAGATAGATAGATAGATAGATAGATAGATAGATAGATAGATAGATAGATAGATAGATAGATATAGATATAGATATATATATATGTGTGTGTGTGTGTGTGTGTGTGTGTGTGTGTGTGTGTGTGTGTGTGTGTGTGTATGTATATAATATATATATATATATATAATATATATATATATATATATATATAATACATACACACACACACACACACACACTCGGCTCGGGTGTAATGATCACAACACCGGCGCTTCGGTGCGCGGTGTGTGTGTGTGTGTGTGTGTGTGTGTGTGTGTGTGTGTGTGTGTATGTATATATATATATATATATATATATATATATATATATATATATATATATATATATATATATATATATATATATATATACATACACACACACACACACACACACACACACACACACACACACACACACACACACACCGCGGACCGAAGCGCCGGTGTTGTGATCATTACACCCGAGCCATAAATCAAGTTATCTGAGGTGCTACGACTGATCTCAGACTCTGACCTCCGTTGACCCGTGGTAGCTTCGTCTTCTTATCTTCCTCTTCCCCCTTCACCCTTCCTACGCTCTCCTCCGGCCCCTTTCGCTCTCCGCTCCACCCTTCCTCTTCTTCTTCTCTGTCTCATCTTCCTTCTGTTCTTCTTCTTCTTCTTCCCCTTTCCCTTCCTATTCAACTTACTCCCCCTCGTCCTCTTCCACTTTGCCACCTTCCCTCTTTCCTTTCTATTCCTCCCTATCCTATTTCCCCTCTTCCGCCTCCCTATCCTTTCTTTCCTACTCCTCCTTCTACTGCATCGTATGCTTCTCTTTCTCTTCCGACATCTCCTTTTAGCTCTTTTCGCATTCTTATTCTTATTTTTTGCCTACTACTCCTCCTCCTCCTTCTCTTCCTCCTCCTCCTGCCTTTGCTACTGCTGCTGTTGCTCCTCCTCCTCCTCCTCCTCCTCCTCTTCCTCCCCCTCCTCCTCCTCCTCTTCCTCCTTCCCCTCCTCCCCCCCCCCCCCCCCCTCCCCCCCCCTCCCCCTCTCCCCCCCCCCTCCCCCCCCCTCCCCCCCCTCCCCTCCTCCTCCTCCTGCCTCTGCTACTGCTGCTGCTGCTCCTCCTCCTCCTCCTCCTCCTCCTCCTCCCCCTCCTCCTCCTCCTTCTCCTCCTCCTCTTCTTCCTCCTCCTCCTCCTCCTCCTCCTCCTCCTCCTCCTCCCCATCCCCATCCCCCTCCTCCACCTCACCATCCCACTCATCCTCCTCCTCTTCCTCCACCTCCACCTCCACCTCCTCCTCCTCCATCTCCTCCTCCTCCTCCTCCTCCTATTCCTCCTCCTCCACCTCCTCCTCCTCCTCCTCCTCCACTTATCCCTCCCTCCCTCCTCCTTCCCATTCTTTTTCTTCTTTGCAAAAGTTTTAAAACGATATTATGCAAAGGAAGCAACAATGACTTTTATGTAGATTGTTCCTTAAGCAAAGGAGGATTTATGTGCCATTCCATCATTATATTTTTGCCTTGTAGAGAATAAGGGAGAAAAATGTGGAAAATAAGAACAGATGGAATAACGATGGAGAGAATGAAATGATGATAGAAAATGTGAATAGAAATATACGTACGAAGATGATGATGATGATGATGATGATAATAATAATAAAGATAATGAAAAGATGATTCAGATGAACACAGAGGCAAAGACAAGAGACAGAGACAAAGACAAAAACAAACTTGTAAGAGACAGTTTCTGAGATTAATTCATCACTATTATGTGATAAAAGATAAGACAAGAGATAAATAATGATAATAAAAAAGAAGGCAAGAGAGAAAAAAATATATACAATATAAAAGAAGACAAGAGAGAGAAAAAAATATATATGATAAAAAAGAGGACAAGAGAGAAGAAAATAAATATGATAAAAAAGAAGATGAAAGATTTTTTAAAAAGAAGACAAGAGAGAAAAAAATATAATAAAATAGAAGACGAGATAGAAAAAAATATATTCCAGCATGAGTGATACAACACAAATCCAACGAGACACAAAGATCTACAAGAACTATAGATCAAAGTAAATACGCAAGAATAGAAGGATTATGCACAGACTCTACCGTGAGAGTGATTGATCTTTCAGTAAATGAAGTAAGGCATCAACAAACAGGTGGAATAGAGGTGCAGATAAACATATATTAATGATTGTGGTTCAGCCTTTGGATGTTTTGTGATGTTTCTAAATCAAACGCATTAAACGAATGAGCATTTGATGTTAATGAATGAGTTTAAAAAAATGGATGTATAGAGATAAACAAGTACAGCGCAAATACACGTAAACACACACACGCAAGCACATACTGTATATACAAACACACACCACACTCACACACACACACACTCACTCACTCATACACTCACACACACATACACACACACACACACAAACACACATACAAACACACACAAACAAACAAACGCACATACAATGCAAGTGTTTAATATTTTAGCAACACACTAAACAAACTTTTCTCGCCCTTAGACAAATATTGAAGTGAGATAGACTGATTTTAATATCAAAATGAGATATAAGAATCCTCTTAAGTAGCTCCTACCGTTCTTTATATGGTTACAACATTCATATGAATATTTTTTAGAATAACAATTGCAGAATCTCTATGCCCTATCTTCGTAGAGCTGATTCTTGCATAGC
The DNA here is from genome assembly GCF_977035675.1 of Penaeus japonicus. Classification (NCBI taxonomy): domain Eukaryota; kingdom Metazoa; phylum Arthropoda; class Malacostraca; order Decapoda; family Penaeidae; genus Penaeus; species Penaeus japonicus. The sequence goes on along the minus strand of NW_028234423.1, from coordinate 6,669,931 downwards.
CTCTGACGAAGGAGCTTGGTAAGGAACCGGAGTAGAAGGTGTATGTTGACTTAAAGGGAATCCGGAAGCCTTTGTTCAATTGCTATAGGGAAATATCTTCAGTTTTGCTTTAGGCTCAGTGGGGAATTGCTTTCTGTTAGAATTCTCTATGTGTCTCCTTCGGTTGCTATTGGAACCAACCCACGTCTGGTGTAGATTGCACGCCTGGAGCAATGCTCTTTAGAAATAGTGATCATTCCGTTTTTATCGTTGAAGCAGTGAACAGGAGCAGGTCGTCCCAAGGTAAAGGGATTCTAGTGATTCTTGTCTTTTCTGGTTGATTTGGGTGAAAAGGGCATATTTTGGGTGTGAATTTATGTGATAATTAAAGTAGAAGTTATTACTTTTTCATTTTCCTTCAGCTGGGAAATTCCTACTTTAAAAGCCGTAATTTTGGCGATGTCGATTTCGTCATGGACCCTGAACATTGTGGATATTAGATTCCTAACGAATGTGTTTTTTTCCAGGAATTCTCACGTCGCGCCAAAGATTTCATTTCACATATACCACCTTGGTTCAAGTTTTTTTTCCGTTCCTTATTTTGTTGGAAGGCTTTCGAATTTAGATTTTTTTGTGAGATTTTGCCTGTAGGATTTAGATGAAAAAAATCATATATGCAGTTATGCAATATGACGTCTTCAAGGTTGGGGAGAAGTGTGTACTAACTTTGCATGACAAGAATACATAGACATGTCACCGAAGAAGTGCCCTGTTGTCGTCTTGCTATGTCGTTTTATTTTCTCTTATAGTTTTGGAATATTTATTTCCTTACGGTAAATGAATCCCAGAATTCCATTGAATCATGTAATTTTCAGTTCTGGACATTTCCATAACCCACCACCGCAGGAAGATACCAACCAACTAGTATAACCAAACCTGTTTACTTTAGGTCTATACAAACAACATCACATCTTGCTATCGTATATACAATGTAAGCGTATTCAATAGGAATATCAATACCAATGTCCTTGGCTGATAACATCCTTCGCAAAAGGAAACACAACTACAGTGAGAGAAGGACAATGAATCGTGACGTTTCGAGTATAAATATAGATTCCCCATCAGGTGATATAATCAAAGCTTACAGCTGGGTTTCGTTGGACTTTATTCATTATTCTTATTGTGTGTTTGTATGTCTTTTGATCTGTTTACACCCGTTACTCTGTTTGTATATTTTGTTTCATATCACTATGCCGGTAGAAAAAGTCGTGTTATATATTCACAATAATAATCATTCTTCCTTAATTCGACAGGTAATTTGTGAAAGCCTAATGAACAGGAAAATGAGAAAGGGAGAGAAAGAGAGAGAGAGTGAGTGAGAGAGAGAGAGAGAGAGAGAGAGAGAGAGAGAGAGAGAGAGAGAAAGAGAGAAAGAGAGAGAGACAGACAGGCAGAAAGAGAGAGAGCAGTCTTGTGTGTTTGTATGATGCATTTGTGTGTACGTGTGTAAGCAACATACATATATGCAACGCAAGTAGAATAAGGTGGTTGGAAATTGATAGAAGTTAAGAAGACAAAAATAATAATTTAATTAACAAATTGCAAGAGAGCCAGGGAAAGATGCCGAACCATCTATCTGAGACTTAATGAGCCGTCAGTCAAAAATGAAATTTACAGACATGATGGGCCGCGCAACGGTAGGGTGGTCGCCGAAGCAAAATACTTTTCCCTTGACAGTCATCCTGATGAGAAAGGGAGTGAGGGAGAGAGGGAGAGGGTGAGAGAGTGTGTGTGAGAGAGAGAGAGAGGGTGAGAGAGAGACAGATAAATAGATAGATAGATAGATAGATAAAGAGAGAGAGAGAGAGTGAGTGAGTGTCTGTGAGTTGTGTGAATGTATGTGTATGCGGGTGTATGTGTTTGAGTGAAACTCTCTTTCTCTCTCTCTCTCTATCTCTCTCTCTCTCTCTCTCTCTCTCTCTCTCGTTTACTGTGTGATTGTGTTTGTGTGTGTGTGTGTGTGTGATTGTGTCTGTGTCTGTGTGTGTGTGTGCGTGTGTGTGTGTGTTTGCGCGTGTATGTGTGTGTACGCGTGTGTGTGTGATTGTGTTTGTTTGTGTGTGTGTGTGTGTGCTAACTCATAAAATAATATGTAGTTATAATGAAAACACGTTTTACCTAATATGAAAGGTGTTGCTAACTTTACTAAACTTTAATTTTAATATATATTCTGCTCTTATTTCACCTTCGCTCTTTCCTTATAAATCATACGAGGTGTTCCAAACAAACAAGAAAATAAACCAATGATAAACAGTCCAACCTCGCCTATATTCACTTTTCCCATGAGGAACTTTTTCCCTCATTGAGCTCACATTATATGTATATATTTTCGATGAGAAATATGTCATTAACTTGAAAATATCTAAAGAAATAGACATTTTAAGATAGAAAATGAGTATAATGAGGCACTTTAAAAATTTACATTAAAGACCTCACTATTCGGATTTATGATTATGAACTTTACCCTTCGAGTTGGGGTCCTGTTATTACATCCTATTATGATTACATAATTATCCTCCGACAGTATTCCCATCGCATATAAGAAACACCAGAACAATTCCTTTATATTAACCTAAACCGTGGTGGTATAAAAAAAAATGTAACCTTTCAAAACAAAACAAAAAATCATATTGGCTGAGGATTGAGTTAACCTTTGCAGTTTGAATGTTTTATTTCAGACAAACAAATTCTTTAGAAAACTCCACTCAAAGGCTGCCTCGACGTTCAGGTCTCCCTTGTAAATGTAAGAGCTATAATAGATTGAGTTATGTACAAGTACTGTTGCATACATCACTATCACTGAGAAATGATATGCGTTTGTTGTGTATTTCCCTTTTGTAGGGAGCTACAAGCGACAGATAGAATGAGCAATTTCGAAATGTAAATAGACTGACGTAAGAGCATCCAAACAATATCCTTATTTATTGCATGACTGCTGATCAGTACTTCCTTTGTTGAATTTTCTGTGTGGTCCAGGATACCATTTGTTTCCTCTCTTTTTTTTTTTTTTTTTTTTTTTTTTTTTTTTTTTTTTTTTGAAAAGACTAAAATAGTAAAATGTGCTATACCCGTAGCATTCAGAGACTCTACGTCATCACATTATTGACAATGTCACCCATTTCCATTTTAGTGATGAAACGTATTTTAGGATAGTCTTCCCGACATTTTGAATCATTTTCATTTTTGTCAAAATCTTCAGCACACACACACACACACACACACACACACACACACACACACACACACACACACACACACACACACACACATATAATATATATA
>NW_028234423.1:6619110-6624110 GCF_977035675.1 Penaeus japonicus | reverse complement strand
TTGTAACATTTCGACATTCTAATTCATAGGAAAAGTCGAAATATCCAGTAACTGTTCCCTTCACGTCGCCAAGACCCCGGAAGCAGCAACGCCTACGGACTTTTCTAGAAATCCCGAGAGGTCCGCGCCCCCAGCCGAGCAGCTCCTCGTCCCGCCCGCGCGATGTCCGGAGGGCGCCTTGCCTGAGCGACGTCGCCCCACGAGAAGGGCAGCGAACTCGACCTCGACCGCGTGATGCCCGGAGCGCGGGAGTGATGATGGAGGCGATGAGCGGCCGCGGGCGTGCGGGCGGCATGAGGAGCGGCCGCGCCGTGGTGGGGCTCGACGTGATCAGCCACACTCTCCCGCGGCGCCTGCGGTCGGCGTCGGACGCGCAGCACCTGCCGCAGCCGCAGCCGCCCACGCACCACCTACCGTGCTGCCCGCCGCCGCTGGTGTCGCTACGGCCGGCGCCCCCGCTCGCCGACGACCCCTGCGGCGACGGCTGCCACGAGTGCCAGCCCGACCTGTGCCCCGAGGACGACTACCCGAGCCTCCGGAGGGCGTACCCGGCGCACGTCTACCCGAGCGTCGTCACCTCCGGCGGGGGCTGGGGGGGACTGGGCGGCCGAGGGGGGGAGTGCGTGTCCTGCAGCCTCGCCGGGCCGCCCCTCCCCCCTCCCCCGCCCTCATGCATGTGCCCGGATGCGCGGTGTGGGCGCGGCAGTCAGGTCATCGCGCCGCCCGCCTGCCTGGGCTGGGGTCACGACACCCTCCGCGCCCACAGCCCGCCCCGCCGCGCCCACACCACCCACGACGCCCTCGACCTGCACGTCTCCACCACGGCAGCGGATTTCTCGGTAGGTTGCCGCCGGCGTCACTCACCCTCGACACCATCGCTCACTATCAGCAGCACCATCACCTTCAGACTAACACGAAACCATAACCCTCATCCGAATCATTGTCATCCTCACAATGCTCACCTCGACTCTCTTTCATCCTCATTACAGGGGCTATGACCGCAATTGCTAGAACTGATGCAATATTTACTTTCATCATCATCGCCTTTTTATTTTATTTATCTCTTCCTCTCTCTCTCGTCTACTCACATCTCTCTCTTGTTACTCTCTCCTCTCTGCCTTCTCTCCTCTGTTCTCTCTCATCTCATCTCTCTCTCTCTCCTCTCTCTCTCACCCACTCAATCACCTTTTTGTCTCTTTTCATCATCATCATCATCATCATCATCATCATCATCATCATCATCATCATCATCATCATCATCATCATCATCATCATCATCATCATCATCATCATCATCATCATCATCATCATCATCATCATCATCATCATCATCATCATCATCATCATCATCATCATCATCATCATCATCATCATCATCATCATCATCATCATCATCATCATCATCATCATCATCATCATCATCATCATCATCATCATCATCATCATCATCATCATCATCATCATCATCATCATCATCATCATCATCATCATCATCATCATCATCATCATCATCATCATCATCATCATCATCATCATCATCATCATCATCATCATCATCATCATCATCATCATCATCATCATCATCATCATCATCATCATCATCATCATCATCATCATCATCATCATCATCATCATCATCATCATCATCATCATCATCATCATCATCATCATCATCATCATCATCATCATCATCATCATCATCATCATCATCATCATCATCATCATCATCATCATCATCATCATCATCATCATCATCATCATCATCATCATCATCATCATCATCATCATCATCATCATCATCATCATCATCATCATCATCATCATCATCATCATCATCATCATCATCATCATCATCATCATCATCATCATCATCATCATCATCATCATCATCATCATCATCATCATCATCATCATCATCATCATCATCATCATCATCATCATCATCATCATCATCATCATCATCATCATCATCATCATCATCATCATCATCATCATCATCATCATCATCATCATCATCATCATCATCATCATCATCATCATCATCATCATCATCATCATCATCATCATCATCATCATCATCATCATCATCATCATCATCATCATCATCATCATCATCATCATCATCATCATCATCATCATCATCATCATCATCATCATCATCATCATCATCATCATCATCATCATCATCATCATCATCATCATCATCATCATCATCATCATCATCATCATCATCATCATCATCATCATCATCATCATCATCATCATCATCATCATCATCATCATCATCATCATCATCATCATCATCATCATCATCATCATCATCATCATCATCATCATCATCATCATCATCATCATCATCATCATCATCATCATCATCATCATCATCATCATCATCATCATCATCATCATCATCATCATCATCATCATCATCATCATCATCATCATCATCATCATCATCATCATCATCATCATCATCATCATCATCATCATCATCATCATCATCATCATCATCATCATCATCATCATCATCATCATCATCATCATCATCATCATCATCATCATCATCATCATCATCATCATCATCATCATCATCATCATCATCATCATCATCATCATCATCATCATCATCATCATCATCATCATCATCATCATCATCATCATCATCATCATCATCATCATCATCATCATCATCATCATCATCATCATCATCATCATCATCATCATCATCATCATCATCATCATCATCATCATCATCATCATCATCATCATCATCATCATCATCATCATCATCCTCATCATCATCATCATCATCATCATCATCATCATCATCATCATCATCATCATCATCTTCATCATCATCATCATCATCATCGTCATCATCATCATCATCACACAATCATCATCATCCTCACACCATCATCATCATCACATCCTCATTATATATCATCACAGATCATCTCACATCACATCGACCACACGCACATACCATCATCACATCTTCACACCATACCCANCATAACCACCATCATCACCATCGCTATCACCAAAACAATAACCATCATTGACACCCACACACCATAACCAAATAATCATCATCATTTACCCCATAAACCAATTCATCATCATCATCATCTTCATCTTCACTTCATCTTCATCATCACCACCATAACCATCATCATCACCATCATCATCATCACCAGCATCCCACTCTATCACAGCATCATCATCATCATCATCACATCGACCATCATCATCATCATCATCATCAAACTCACAGCACCAAGCGTATTACACAAGCATCTGCCGCCTCCCAATCATCACCCAATCTAGCACGTCATCACAAAGTCATTTTCGAGCTTCCGACACGATTCCGACACTTACTGATTACCAGGTGACACTGGCGAGGTTTCCCCGACACCCAGAGTGACGTCACAATTTGGCCCTAAGTTTTATCAGAGTGGGTGTCTGAGTAAGCGTCTGGGAAAGTGTGTCTGGGAGAGGGTGTTGGAGGTTGTCTGAGTGAGTATGTCTGAGGAAATGTGTGAGGAAATGTGTCTTAGGATATGTGTGTGAGTGAGTGTGTCTTAGGAAATGTGTGTGAGTGAGTATGTCTGAGGATATGTGTGTGAGTGAGTGTGTCTTAGGAAATGTGTTTGAGGGAGTACGTCTGAGGAAATGTGTGTGAGTGAGTGTGTCTTAGAAAATATGTCTGAGGACATGTGGGAGAGAATATGTCTGAGGAAACATGTGTCTGAGTGAGTATGTCTGAGGACATGTGTGAGTGAATACTCTGAGGACATGTGTCTGAGTGAATATGTCTGAGGGCATGTGTGAATGAGTATGTCTGAGGAAATGTGTGAGTGAGTATGTCTGAAAACATGTGTCTGAGTGAGCATGTCTGAAAACATGTGTCTGAGTGAGTATGTCTGAGGACATGTGTGAGTGAATACTCTGAGGACATGTGTCTGAGTGAATATGTCTGAGGGCATGTGTGAATGAGTATGTCTGAGGAAATGTGTGAGTGAGTATGTCTGAAAACATGTGTCTGAGTGAGCATGTCTGAAAACATGTGTCTGAGTGAGTATGTCTGAGGACATGTGTGAGTGAGTATGTCTGAAAACATGTGTCTGAGTGAGTATGTCTGAGGACATGTGTGAGTGAGTATGTCTGAGGACATGTGTGAGTGAGTATGTCTGAGGACATGTGTGAGTGAGTATGTCTGAAAACATGTGTCTGAGTGAGTATGTCTGAGGACATGTGTGAGTGAGTATGTCTGAAAACATGTGTCTGAGTGAGTATGTCTGAGGACATGTGTGAGTGAGTATGCCTGAGGAAATGTGTGAGTGAGTTTGTCTGAAAACATGTGTCTGAGTGAGTATGTCTGAGGACATGTCTGAGTGAATATGTCTGAGGGCATGTGTGAGTGAATATGTCTGAGGACATGTGTGAATGAGTATATTTGAAGACATGTGCCTGAGTGAATATGTCTGAGGAAATGTGAGTGAATACCTCTGAGGAAATGTATTTGAGGAAATGTGTCTGTGTGCGGGTGTCTGAGTGAGTCTTATTGAAAGTATATGAGTGAGATTGCGTAAAATTCACTAGGAGAGAGTGTGTGTCTGGATGAGGGTGACTGAGTATGGGCGAGTGAGTGAAAGGTTGTGTGTATGTGTGTTATGTGTGTTTGAAAAATAGGAATAAAAAGTCTGATAAAAGATTGAGAGTATCTGAGTAAATGTCTGCGTGAGAGTGTCTAAGGGAGAGTGTCTGAGTGAGTGTCTGAGTGAATGTCTGCGTGAGAGTGTCTAAGGGAGAGTGTCTGAGTGAGTGTCTGACTGAATGTCTGCGTGAGAGTGTCTAAGGGAGAGTGTCTGCGTGAGTGTCTGGGTGAGTGACTGCGTGAGAGGGTCTAAGAGAGAGTGTCCGAGTGAATGTCTGCTTGAAAGTGTCTGAGTGTCTAAGGGAGAGTGTCTGAATGAGTGTTTTCGTAAGTATTTGCG
>NW_028234423.1:6601610-6604110 GCF_977035675.1 Penaeus japonicus | reverse complement strand
TTTAGTCCTGACCTAACCACCTATTCATAGGGTCACATCATTTAAAAAGCATCACACATCGGGAATGATAATTCTGTGTAGTTTGTCTGTTTATCATCAGTCCATACCAATTAATTAAAAAAGTATAATCTCCAGGTAATTAATTACGTGGTAAACAACGGAAGATAAAAAAATATAATTCTAATCATAATCCTTTCATGCATCATAAATTGATATTTTATTCGTTGGGTTACTATCAAATATGGAGAACGGGTTTCCGTGTGTGTGTGTGTATATATATATATATATATATATATATATATATATATATATATATATATATATATATATATATATATATATATATATATATATAAGGTATATATATACATATACACATATATATATATATAATAATATATATATATATATATGTATATATATCTATATATATATATATATATATAAATATATATATATAAGATAAATAGATAGATATGTATACATACTTACATACCTACACGCACGCACACACACACACACACACACACACACACACACACACACAAATATATATATATATATATATATATATATATATATATATAATATATTATATATATATATATATATATATATATATATATATATATATATATATATATATATCGTTTTGCTGTCCACCTCCCCCTATTTTCCTGATTTGTGAAAAACACTTTACGTTGTGATATAATTTGAAAACGCGTATGTGCTATCATCTTCATCTTGTTTCATAATTGAAGGCTTGTTTACGTTGCCACAAATGCAACGTGTTTTATTCGGGCATTTGTAGAATTTCCTGTTAACACGGAATACCACACGCATAATCAAGGACCATGGAGAAGATGGACTTGGTATAGATTGATATGGTATATCATCCCACACCCACTTGATTGAGTTGATCGAGTGCTGGGCATTTCTCGGTCAACTGTCTTTAGACCATCAGCAAATATTGATAGAATCATTTTATTATACTTCATCTTTATTCATTAGCAAATATAAATATAATCATAGTATTGTACTTGCATTTTTTTCTATCGGATTTTCAATAAATATTAAGAAACTTCCTTCTCAAATTACCATTATCAAAGGTTTATTTTATGATTATTTTACTATTAACATATTTTCTCGTTTTCTGCTAACTCTAGTATAGCACTGTATTATCATTAGACCCCGTGTTAAATGTCTATCCAGTTAAAGTACAGGACAATGAACAGGCAAGAGCAAACACGCAGTATATACACAACCGTATCATTCAGCAAACATGAAATACGTACGTCGTATCCCTCCCGTCAAATTAATATACGGATATTACCAATTTTCCTTTGAAAAAAAAAAAATCTTACCCAAAAATAGATCCTTCATCCTAAAAACCCGCCCAAAAAAGGTTAAAAAAAGGAAGATAAATCCTCTTAACGAAATAGATATTAGTAATACGTGTTACTGAAAACCTCAGACTATTAACACAAGGGCAGAGAATGGAACCCGAACGAACGCAGAATTGACAAAGGCTGTTCAAAGCAGCTTTATACCGACAGATAGCAATGAAAGAGAAGGCTTCACAGGAGTGCTGATCCGCCGCTGTAACGACCCAGTGTGGCGGCAAAGCGTTTGAAGAATTGTGCTACAGGTTGTGGGTGTGTTTTCAGGTCGTTTGTGTGTGTGTGTGTGTGTGTTCAGGTCGTTTGTTTGTGTTTGTGTGTGTGTGTGTGTGTTTTCAGGTCGTTTGTTTGTGTTTGTGCGTGTGTGTTTTCAGGTCGTTTGTGTGTTTTTTTGTGTGTGTATGTGTTCAGGTCGTTTGTGTGTTTGTGTGCGTGTGTGTGAAGAATTGTACGTGCGTGTGTGTGAATAATTATGTTTGTTTGTGTGTGTGATAAGAATTATGCGCTTGTTTGTGTGTGTATGTGTGAATAATTGTGTTTATTTGTTTGTGTGTGTGTGTGTGTGAGAAGAATTGCACATTTTTTGTTTGAGTGTGTTTGTATGCATGTGTGAAGAACTGTGCGTTTGTTTATGTGTGTTTATTTGTATGTATACATGCGTGTATGGTTGTCTTTTTGTGAAGAGTTGTGCGTTTTTTATGGGTGTGTGTGCGTATTGTCATAGACTTTTGTTCACACACACACAGAAACATAAACACACACACACGGTTCTCCAACCACAAAACTGTACATACAAAGAAAAAAAAAATGGAACAGCCACAATGACAAAGGTGTACTGTGTGTGTTCGAATAGATTAAGCCCAGAATACGTGCGTGTATCCGCGGTTTGATATCGGGTTTTGATTTAGGATTTCCCTTCTAGTATTATGTACCAGGACGAGTTTTTGGAATTTTGCTGGGTCTATTTCAAAGAGAAAATTATGTTAAAAAAGGAATACGTTTTTTTACTGATCCTCCTTCGCCTCTTTTCTTTTTTCTTTTTTTTCTTTTTTTTTTTCTTTTTCATTGTCTTCTTCCTTCTCTACTCCTCCTCCTTCTTC
>NW_028234423.1:6574110-6581610 GCF_977035675.1 Penaeus japonicus | reverse complement strand
ATGTTGCAACTCGTGATTCGGTGGAAAATTAAGCGAAATTGTGATCGACCCGCTGCGACCAATCCAAAAATTACCTTATGATGTCTAATTCAGTGCAACTGTTCAACCCTTTCGTAAAGTTCTCAAGCTCGAACTAGACACATTCAAATGTTACGTAAGAAAAGCTTCAGTTTTTCAGCTTTTTTTCGAAAACGTTAAAAAGGAAAACGAAAGGGTCTTTTTTGAAAAGCCCTATTTTGCCAAATTAAGCGAAGGTGGAGAATTGTTAACCCTTTAAAGGCTGATCCCTCTTACCTTCACTCTCTCCAAAAATAGCTGAGAGCTAATCATGCATCCCAATAAACACCTAGAAAGAGGATTTAGCGATCAGCAAACAGTTTCAAGTTATATTTACTTCATTTTAGAATTCAGTGTCGGATTGGTTGAAGTCTTTCATACTAGCACTTCATGCCATTTATTAAATCATTTCACCAGCAAATCGAAAATCAGCCCATTTATTCATCATTTGATTATAGTTGAACAAATGCAGCAATTGTAATTATTGTATAAATTAATCTGGATTATAAGCTACTTTTAGTCAAGTGATACCATGAAAATTGTTCGGTTAAAAATACTAGGGAAAATCTTAAGTCAAGGGATACCACAAAACCTTTTAGACAAATTGTCTAGATTGACTCAATTTCAGTTTTATGTTTCCGTAGATGAAGCGGCGACTGAAAACTCTACGGGACTTTTTGCCACGTTTCTCTTACTTGGCTAGAGCGTTCCATCGTAATATGAATTATAGATTAAGCCAAGTAAGAGGCTGACACTGTGCACTCTGAACTAGCATATGCTTTTTTTCGTATTGGAAAAATACCAGATATATTGTTCCGTCATATTAAGTTGAAAGTTACCTCAAAAACTGTTTAGTCCTGTGATACCATGAACATTGTTCGGTTAAAAATACTAGGGAAAATGTTAAGTCAAGGGATACCACGAAACTTTTTAGACAAATTGTCTAGATTAACTCAATTTCAGTTTTATATTTCCGTAGATGAAGCGGCGACAGAAAACTCTACGGGACTTTTTGCCACGTTTCACTTACTTGGCTAGAGCGTTCCATCGTAATATGAATTATAGATTAAAGCAAGTAAGAGGCAATTGGCCAAGAGGAAATTTAGTAATTAGCCTATTGATTATGTTTTGCTTTTCAGACTACCTAAGTGCAATAAACAGAAAATTGGAATAATCATTACGTTCTGTATTTTCGGCCCATTTTTCTTGAGTTTGAGCTTGTCTCAGATTTGGGCTACATATGTATATACGCGTACGGGTGTATATGTGCAGCAGGTAGTAAATTGCAGTATTTTTCTAACTTCACGTGTTATATTTGACAGCACTTTCATTCATTAAAAGCAACAAAAATAATTCGGAGAAATAGATTTAAAAAAAAAAAAATAATAATAATAATAATAATAAAATAAATTTAAAAAAAAAGGAAAAAAAAATGTTTCGCGATGTTGCAACTCGTGATTCGGTGGAAAATTAAGCGAAATTGTGATCGACCCGCTGCGACCAATCCAAAAATTACCTTATGATGTCTAATTCAGTGCAACTGTTCAACCCTTTCGTAAAGTTCTCAAGCTCGAACTAGACACATTCAAATGTTACGTAAGAAAAGCTTCAGTTTTTCAGTTTTTTTTTTCGAAAACGTTAAAAAGGAAAACGAAAGGGTCTCTTTTGAAAAGCCCTATTTTGCCAAATTAAGCGAAGGTGGAGAATTGTTAACCCTTTAAAGGCTGATCCCTCTTACCTTCACTCTCTCCAAAAATAGCTGAGAGCTAATCATACATCCCAAGAAACACCTAGAAAGAGGATTTAGCGATCGGCAAACAGTGTCATGTTATATTTACTTCATTTTAGAATTCAGTGTCGGATTGGTTGAATTCTTTCATACTAGCACTTCATGCCATTCATTAAATCATTTCACCAGCAAATCGAAAATCAGCCCATTTATTCATCATTTGATTATAATTGAACAAATGCAGCAATTGTAATTATTGTATGAATTAATCTGGATTATGAGCTACTTTTAGTCAAGTGATACCATGAAAATTGTTCGGTTAAAAATACTAGGGAAAATGTTAAGTCAAGGGATACCACGAAACCTTTTAGACAAATTATCTAGATTAGCTCAATTTCAGTTTTATGTTTCCGTAGATGAAGCGGCGACTGAAAACTCTACGGGACTTTTTGCCACGTTTCTCTTACTTGGCTAGAGCGTTCCATCGTAATATGAAATAGATTAAGCCAAGTAAGAGGCTGACACTGTGCACTCTCAACTAGCATATGCTTTTTTTCGTATTGGAAAAATACTAGATATATTGTTCCGTCATATTAAGTTGAAAGTTACCTCAAAAACTGTTTAGTCAAGTGATACCATGAACATTGTTCGGTTAAAAATACTAGGGAAAATGTTAAGTCAAGGGATACCACGAAACTTTTTAGACAATTTGTCTAGATTAACTCAATTTCAGTTTTATATTTCCGTAGATGAAGCGGCGACAGAAACCTCTACGGGAATTTTTGCCACGTTTCACTTACTTGGCTAGAGCGTTCCATCGTAATATGAATTATAGATTAAAGCAAGTAAGAGGCAATTGGCCAAGAGGAAATTTAGTAATTAGCCTATTGATTATGATTTGCCTTTCAGACTACCTAAGTGCAATAAACAGAAAATTGGAATAATCATTACGTTCTGTATTTTCGGCCAATTTTTCTTGAGTTTGAGCTTGTCTCAGATTTGGGCTACATACGATATACGCGTACGGGTGTATATGTGCAGCAGGTAGTAAATTTCTGCATTTTTCTAACTTCACGTGTTTCATTTGACAACACTTTCATTCATTAAAAGCAACAAAAATAATTCGGAGAAATAGATAAAAAAAAAAAAAAAAAAAAAAATAATAATAATAATAATAATAATAATAATAATAATAATAAAAGAAAAAAAAACGGAAAAAAAATGTTTCGCGATGTTGCAACTCGTGATTCGATGGAAAATTAAGCGAAATTGTGATCGACCCGCTGCGACCAATCCAAAAATTACCTTATGATGTCTAATTCAGTGCAACTGTTCAACCCTTTCGTAAAGTTCTCAAGCTCGAACTAGACACATTCAAATGTTACGTAAGAAAAGCTTCAGTTTTTCAGTTTTTTTTTCGAAAACGTTAAAAAGGAAAACGAAAGGGTCTCTTTTGAAAAGCCCTATTTTGCCAAATTAAGCGAAGGTGGAGAATTGTTAACCCTTTAAAGGCTGATCCCTCTTACCTTCACTCTCTCCAAAAATAGCTGAGAGCTAATCATACATCCCAAGAAACACCTAGAAAGAGGATTTAGCGATCGGCAAACAGTGTCATGTTATATTTACTTCATTTTAGAATTCAGTGTCGGATTGGTTGAATTCTTTCATACTAGCACTTCATGCCATTCATTAAATCATTTCACCAGCAAATCGAAAATCAGCCCATTTATTCATCATTTGATTATAGTTGAACAAATGCAGCAATTGTAATTATTGTATAAATTAATCTGGATTATAAGCTACTTTTAGTCAAGTGATACCATGGAAATTGTTCGGTTAAAAATACTAGGGAAAATCTTAAGTCAAGGGATACCACGAAACCTTTTAGACAAATTGTCTAGATTAACTCAATTTCAGTTTAATGTTTCCGTAGATGAAGCGGCGACTGAAAACTCTACGGGACTTTTTGCCACGTTTCTCTTACTTGGCTAGAGCGTTCCATCGTAATATGAATTATAGATTAAGCCAAGTAAGAGGCTGACACTGTGCACTCTCAACTAGCATATGCTTTTTTTCGTATTGGAAAAATACCAGTTATATTGTTCCGTCATATTAAGTTGAAAGTTACCTCAAAAACTGTTTAGTCAAGTGATACCATGAACATTGTTCGGTTAAAAATACTAGGGAAAATGGTAAGTCAAGGGATACCACGAAACTTTTTAGACAAATTGTCTAGATTAACTCAATTTCAGTTTTATATTTCCGTAGATGAATCGGCGACAGAAAACTCTACGGGACTTTTTGCCACGTTTTACTTACTTGGCTAGAGCATTCCATCGTATTATGAATTATAGATTAAGCCAAGTAAGAGGCTGACACTGTGCAATTAGCATATGTATTTTCGCATTGGAAAGATACGATGTATTGTTCCGACATATTAATTTGAAAGTTACATCAAAAACTGTTCAGTCAAGTGATACCATGAAAATTGTTCGGTTAAAAATACCAGGGAAAATGTTAAGTCTGGGATACTACGAAACGTTTTAGAAAAATTGTCTAGATTAGCTCAATTTCAGTTTTATATTTCCGTAGATGAAGCGGCGACTGGAAACTCTACGGGACTTTTTGCCACGTTTCACTTACTTGGCTAGAGCGTTCCTTCGTAATATGAATTATAGATTAAACCAAGTAAGAGGTAATTTGCCAAGAGGAAATTTAGTAATTGCCTTATTGATTATAACTTGCCTTTCAGACTACCTAAGTGCAAAAACAGACAATTGGAATAATCATTACGTTCTGTATTTTCGGCCCATTTTTCTTGAGTTTGAGCTTGTCTCAGAATTGGCTATATATGTATACATGTATATACGTGTATGGGTGTATATATGCAGCAGGTAGTAAATTTCTGTATTTTCTAACTTCACGTGTTATATTTGACAGCACTTTCATACATTAAAAATCAATACAAATAATTCGGAGAAATAAGACATAAGTTCAGTGAACGGAACAAAAAAAAAAAATGTTTCGCGATGTGGCAATTCGTGATTCGGTGGAAAATTAAGCGAAATTGTGATCGACCCGCTGCGACCAATCGAAAAATTACCACATGACGTCTGATTCGGTGCAACTGTTCAACCCTTTCGTAAAGTTCTCAAGCTCGAACTAGACACATTCAAATGTTACGTAAGAAAAGCTTCAGTTTTTCAGGGTTTTTTTCGAAAACATTAGAAATAAAAACGAGAGGGTCTCTTTTGAAAAGCCCTATTTTGCCAAATTAAGCGAAGGTGGAGAATTGTTAACCCTTGCCAAAGCATCCACAGGTCGCAGGACCACTAAATGATAGTAATGTCCTGATAACTGTGATTTCAAATTTCATAACTCTTTAAAGGCTGATCCCTCTTACCTTCACTCTCTCCAAAAATAGCTGAGAGCTAATCATACATCCCAAGAAACACCTAGAAAGAGGATTTAGCGATCGGCAAACAGTGTCAAGTTATATTTACTTCATTTTAGATTTCAGTGTCGGATTGGCTGAATTCTTTCATGCCATTAAATTAAAAATTTCACCAGCAAACCGAAAATCAGCCCATTTATTCATCATTTGATTATAGTTGAACAAATGCAGCAATTGTAATTATTGTATGAATTAATTTGGATTATAAGCTACTTTTAGATCAAAGTGATGGTGAGAATTGTATTCGTACAATTAATGCAATTTAGAATTAGCAGTTTCTTTACTGAAGCTATAATAACTAAAAGTTTTATCTAGTCTTACTACATGCTTAGAGATTCAAAAAGGAATTGATTATAATATACGATAATCTGTTTAATAATAACAGAAGTAATGCCCTATTTTTATCTTATTGATTTATTTGTTTTGTTTTAGATTTCACTTATTTATAAGATTATCATCCTCCTTTCAAACAGATTTTTGTCACTCTTCACAATCAGAAATAAAAACATGCATTATGCATTTTTCAATACAATTAATACATAAATTAATACAATTGTATACGGTTACTTAAAGTCAATCGAAGACTTTACTACAACTACCAGGTATTTCTTTTAATTGTAATTGATAGAATTCTTTTAACAAAAACAATTCAGGAAAAAATGAATCGGTGAGTTCTACATAAGTGGCCTGAAAAAATTAATATTATAACCTTTGACAGAAATCCCTCGACTTATTCCTATGAATAAAAATAGATCAATAAATAAATAAAACATGAATAAATAAAATCACAGCCACCTCTCAGGAAGATTCCCTTTGGCACTGCAGAAAGAGCAGGAAACCCCGAAAATAACCCAATATAAAAATACGAACTCATTATTGGAACATGCGTTAAGCAAAGTTGTAAAGGAAACACCGAGAATTTAACGACATCCAATACATAGGGTACAGTTCCTGAACCCTACTTCTTGCTTTGTTTTGGATCAACAACAGAGGAATTAGACAATCTGTAGGGAATTGTTACAGAGGTATCGTGTGACTCTCTTCTAGTGTCAGTAAAGCATAACAAAACTCAAGTATGAAGAAATCTGTGCATATCACAGTCGCAAAGAAACAGTGAAACTTCCACATAAGATAAAGGATGCCCCCTTGGCTCGCAATTCCACCAACGAAATGACTCCTTTCGACTCTAAATTGAGGCTTCAGTTACCGCCGGTCTAAAGGCCTAAGCTATTATGCTCACCAGTATTTTTTTTTTTTTCCTCCGGGAAGTATGAATATTTATAAAGAATCTGAGTATAAGTAACGCGACGTATATGGAGAGTCATGTTCTTCTCCGCTTAAAGGATAATGCGTTCGATATCAAGTACTATTTTTGATTAAGATATTGAAGAAAAGAAAGTAAGAACCGCAGGTACACTCTGGACCCTTAGAAATAAAAGTACATTACAGGAAATCCAGGGAGACAAATTGCAAGCTCATATACTGGATCTTTTTACTTAACTAAAAGGTTGTAGAAAATATGCTGAAATAACAAAGCTAAAAGAGACAGTAATGTTAACTGAATTACACCATAGTATGGAAAAGGAGGAAGTAAGTCCAGTAGATACTAAAAGGGAAAAAAAAGATCATACGTCGACTCATTGAAGCTTAAAAAAAAAAAAAAAAAAAACGTAAACAAAAAATTATATAATTACATTATATTGTCGCAAGTATTTCACAAAGCCTTTGAAAAAAAAAGTACGTGTCTACGGCAAGACATCCTAATCCTTAAACCCCTCGAACGCACATCTTTCAAAAGTAATACCACATAAAAAAATAACAGTAGGGCACAGAGAATCATCCAGACCTCACAGTGCCACACGCGGTCCGATATAAACACAAGACTTCATCAGCCCATATGACACGCAACACGGGAGGTCTCTTAAGGCTAAAGGAATAAGTCCTTTTATAAGGAACGCAACCTCAACGACCACTACACGCTTGGCAATCTGCTCGACGGTCTATGAAGTGTATCTTTTTCCTCAGCATTGTCAGATACATTAGAAAATTTACAGTGTCTATCATAGTTTTGTTTTAACGGCTGGCTCTCCGTTGTTTATTTGTAGAATTATTAAGCTCTTGCTTTGTTGATACATGAGTGAGCCTTAAGTTCATATCATGTAAGTAATCCCGAGAAAAAACGACTTTATTGTGTCAGTTGGTATCTACTGAAATGAGAAGAGAGAGAGAGAGGAGAGTGAGAGAGGGAAAGAGAGAGAGG
>NW_028234423.1:6554110-6556610 GCF_977035675.1 Penaeus japonicus | reverse complement strand
AAGCCAGACAGACAGACGGAGAGAAGAAAGCCAGACAAACAGACATGGAGAAGAAAGCTAGCCAGACAGACAGAGAGAGAGAATAAGGAAACGGGTAGATTGAGTAACAATCCTGGAGGAGGTAAAACACAGGTTGCTGCATATTGCACTATTTTATTTCCCCTTCCGATTTAATCTCGCTTTCCTCTTTGTCAGTAACTGAGAGGGAACGTAACACAATATGTATATTTGTATATATATATATATATATATATATATATATAGATAGATAGATAGATAGATAGATAGATAGATAGATAGATAGATAGATAGATAGATAGATATAGATATAGATATAGATATAGATAAATAGATAAATAGATAGATAGATAGGTAGGTAGATAGATAGATAGATAGATAGATAGATAGATAGATAGATAGATAGATAGATAGATAGATAGATAGACAGATAGATAGATATAGATATAGATTGATAGATAGATGTATGCATGGCTGCGTGTGTGTGTGTGTGTGTGTGTCTGTTTGTTTGTTTGTTTATATATATATATATATATATATATATATATATATATATATATATATATATATATAAATCTATATGTATACACACACGCACACTGCCCTTTGTGTCTTGATTTACAACGTAGCGCATTGCCTCGAATACCCACTGCATGGAAGCTAACATTAGCGAGCGACCGTCCATACTTTTTTTTTTTTTCTTCTTCTTTTTTTACTGCTCTCTGGCCAGCCGCCGCAAAGTGGACCTCAGAGAACGCACTCGAAGGCTCCACGCACTCAAAAGCAGTGTTGCTCATGCATTTGTTTTCGTTTATTCGGCTACATCATATCTATCTTCTTCTGCATATTTTCTTTTCCTCTTCATTTACACTTTTCTCCTTTTCTTTCTTTCTTTATTAATTTTTATGATCGTTCTTTTGCCATCTTTGTTGTCCTCCTTTCTTTTTCTTCTTCTTTATCTTCATTTCTTCCTCTTTTCTTAACTTTCTTTACCTCCTTCTTTCTCTCACCCTCTTCCTATCCCCTTCATCCTTCTCCTCTTTTCCTCTTCCTCCTCATCCTCATAATCTTCTTTCTTCTCCTCTCCTCTTTTTGCTGTTCCTCCTTCCTCTTCTCTTCTATCTATCTATCTATCTATCTATCTATCTATCTATCTATCTATATATATATATATATATATATATATATATATATATATATATATATATATATATATATATATATATATACATATGTGTGTGTGTGTGTGTGTGTGTGTGCATATATATTGTACATATATACATATATAAATATATATATATATATATATATATATATATATATATATATATATATATATATATATATACATATATATATATATTTTTTTTTTTTTTTTTTTATCTCTCTTCTTGTGTATAGTCGTCTTCTCTCTCTCTCTCTCTCTCTCTCTCTCTCTCCTCTCTCTTTCTCTCTCTCTCTCTCTTTCTGTCTATCTATCTATCTGTCTATCTATCTATCTACCTCTACTCTCTCTCTCTCTCTCTCTCTCTCTCCCTCTCTCTCTCCCTCTACCTTCCTTCCCTCCCCACTCTCTGGTGTTCTCTCTCTCATATTTTTCCTCCTCACTTTTTATTTTTCCTCTTGTTCTTCTTCTTTGCTGTATAATTACTAAAAAAATGATAAGTTCAAGGCAACCTAAAACTTCATAGACATCCATCAAAGAAACCAGAGTTCATTAAAGTGTAGAGGTCACTTTAATTCCCCCCATGACTTGGCAGTATTCGTTGCTGAATTAAAAAAAAAATAGATTGGAAAACACACAAGTAGATGAGTAGATAGATAGCAAATGAGATAAAGAATAAATTGAAATAACAATGATAGATAAGAAGAATATCCAATTGAAATTCCAATGATACTCTCTGTTACCTATATACATTTACAAATTCAGTTACACACACACATACACATACACACACACACACACACACATACATATGTATATATATATATATATATATATATATATATATATATATATATATATATATATATATATATATATATATATATATATATACATATATATGTGTGTGTGTGTGTGTGTGTGTGTGTGTGTGTGTGTGTGTATATACATGTATGTATATATATATAGTTAGAGATACAGATACAAATACAATCACCCCGGTATTCTCTAACGAATGAAACGACACACAAACAAACACCCAAGTCAAAGAACAAACACAGTAACTTGAACAAGTTGGTTAACGTGACATGAGCAACTTTGCACTTCATGATACGTCATGGTACTTTGTTAGGAGTGCACGGGGATTACTCTGTGTTTTAGCTATGTTGTGTTTTTTGATAGATGGTTCTAGTCGTTAAAAATGGATAGAAATTTGAGTTTTCTGATCGTGTGTATCTGCACCATACACACATACAAATACAGACACACATACACACACACACATACATATACACAATTACACACACACATACACAC
>NW_028234423.1:6534110-6544110 GCF_977035675.1 Penaeus japonicus | reverse complement strand
TCTCTCTCTCTCTCTCTCTCCCTCTCTCTTTCTCTCTTTTTTTCGCCTTCTCTTCTCTTCTCTCTCAGTCTTACTCTCTGTGATAGGTGTCTTAGAATGTTGACACTAATAACCCACACAAAATAGGAATATAATGTCAGACACAGAGTTTATACATATCATTTTTTTCCTCCCAAACGCAGATAGTCTGACGTTATACCACACGAATCAAAATATCTACTACAGGACAATGATCACAATAATAAAACACTAAATCAGGCGTCAGTGATAGCGCAGTCGATCCCGGTCTGTCTGTATGTTCCAGACATCCCGATTATATGGATGTTATCCCATCAGTAGTGGTTACACTGGAACGTAGTCTGGAATAGGGAGGGCGTGGCAATCACAGGTATTCGGTTCTTTTGAGGGTCGATGTAATTGGGAGGTAACTGTGTATGAATTACCTGCCCATCAAAGTTGACCTGACCTGACCTGGCTTGAGAGAAGCATCAGGATTTGCTTCATTAGCTAGAATGTGTTTATGTAATACTTGTGTATTAATGCATTGATGTTTTTGACGTCATATAGAAATACACTATATAAACTCTCGTTCTTATTAATCGTTATGATAATGATAATAATATTAATAACAACAACAACTACGACCACGATTACAATTACAATTCCGATAATGATACTAATAATGAAAATGGTAATGATAAGAGTAATTGTAAGGATATGGACAATAATAACGATAAATTAGGGATAATAAAAATAGTACTAAAAATAACCATTACCATTATCACTTTTTTATTTCATATCATTATTAAGCATATGTTTATTGTTATTATCATTATCATTATAATGAAAATAACAGCAACAATAATAAAGCGTAGAATAATAAGAATAACATTAATGCCAATCCAACGAGGGGACGCATCTGCAGTATAACAAGACCCAAAGAAGAAGCACTGGAGTGAAAGTTGCAAGATAATCGGATATTGGCTCTCCGCGGCTGAGCGATCACCGCCAATACTCAGCCACCAAAACATTGCATAACGCGTTGTTGTTGTTGTTTTTTGTTGTTTTTTTCTGAGGAGGAGCTTGAGGGGATCAGGTGTTGCAGGAGTGAGGCCGTTAATGCTTTCATTCTCCAACGCTTTGTACTGTTTTGTGTGATTTTTTAGAAATTGTTATCATTACTTTAGTCGATTTTTCTTTTTTTCTGTTACCTATTAGATGGAATGAGTTTATTTTTTCAAGTCTGTCGAGATACAAACGAAAATTTAAGTTTTTTTTTTCAGTGTTATCATCATTTTTTTCATTCTATTTTTTTCTTTCTTTCTTTCTTTCTTTCTTTTTCTTCTTTTCTTTTTTGATATATACTTCTCAGCACCACCATATTTCCCTTTGCCTTCTATTCATTATCTTCAACGTTATAAAATTTCCTCCGTTGAGCTAAAGCTTCTCATCCTACAACGCTCTAAGCACTTGTTCCACTCCCCTTATTACAGCTACTGCATACTACACACTGGAAAGTATTACGTGCATAAGGTGTGTGGGTTTAGCACGTGGGTCGAGGCGGTGGAAGTGCAAGAGTTCACTTGGAATAAACATGTCACTTTAATCGCTCGCTTGTGTTCCTGTGTTTGTGTTCCTATGTATGTTTCCTTTGCCCTCTTCCTTGCGGTCGTCTTGCCTTTTCTTTTTGTTTCTCTTCGCTTTTCTTTTCTTTTCTCTCTCTCTCTCTTGCACTGCCTTTTTCTCTTTCTTTTTCTTACTCCTCTTATCTCACTTACTCATTCGTTTTCTCACTCCCACTCTTACACTTACACTTACACTTACACTTACACTTACACTTACACTTACACTTACACTTACACTTACACTTACACTTACACTTACACTTACACTTACACTTACACTTACACTTACACTTACACTTACACTTACACTTACACTTACACTTACACTTACACTTACACTTACACTTACACTTACACTTACACTTACACTTACACTTACACTTACACTTACACTTACACTTACACTTACACTTACACCTACTCCTACTCCTACTCCTACTCCTACTCCTACTCCTACTCTCACTCTCACTCTCACTCTCACTCTCACTCCCACTCCCACTCTCATTCCACTCTCACTCCCATTCTCACTCTCACTCCCACTCTCACTCTCTATCTCACTCTCTCCAAGTTTACATCTTTAAGCCATAACTGGAAATTGTTATTGTCGCTATTATATATAATGATTATAGATCCTTGCCTTTATTGTGGAAAGAGTAATCATATTACTAATAATGTGACCATAATAAGATTTCGTGTTATGGCTGTGTTTCTGGCTTTTTCGTTAACGGGAACCTAATTTTCGTTGAGGTGTATTTATGTTTCCAAAATGTCAAAGAGGTCGAGTTCGTATGGATTTTGTTTAATTAGATAATCCTTCGATATATTTCGGTATCTTCTCCGTTTAGTATTGTTTTCGGTTAAAAAAAATGGTTGGTTTTAAGTCTGCCACGGTCGGGCTAAGCTTGATTTAGTGTGTGTGTGTGTGTGTGTGTGTGTCTGTGTGTGTGTGTGTGTGTGTGTGTGTGTGTTTGTGTGTGTTTGCGCGCCCGGCCATAGAGATAATTCTTCATCAACATTCTCAAAGGAAACATAGCATCTGAAGTGCTCATTCCTGTCACAGATCATTACTTCTCAGCTCAGTCTAACTGCCAGGACCCCTTCCTATAACTTTACGTACTTTACGTTGTGGCTAACTTTATTGCTCTGGAGTTACTACAGTTCTGCATACCATCCCTATTCTTAGAAATTCAGTAACAGTAAGATTATGTTTAGCAATCTGGTATAAAAATCCACTGCCATCTCTTCTAGGAACCGCCATGACTCCACTGGTGGGCCATTTGGACCAACCGCTTTCCCAAGTTCATCCTCTTCAAAGCTATCCTCACTTCCTCTTTGTCATATACATCTTTTATCCCCCTAGTCTGATGTGCATCCTTTTCTGCTAGGTTCCCTTGTCTGGCTGTTCAAAACATGTTTAGTTTTTTTTTCTCTTTCTTGCCATGCGCCTGTTCTTTAGTCTTCGACACCTTTTTCTTTGCCATATGTTTTTGCTTATACTCTTGTGTACTTACTGTATCTATTTATTTTTTTTTGCCAACCTCTTATTCCTTATACTACCCTGGACCTTTTCATTTCCTTGTCGTCCTTCCTCTGCCCTGAAATCGTACCTTCATAGCTACCTTTTCTACCTCATCTGCATTAGTTGACCAGTCGTGTAACACCTCTTCACCACCACAAATAGACTGGCTCAATTCTTCCCTGAACTTGGCACCACAATCTTCTTACTTCAGCTTCCACCCCCTGATACTTAGTTCAGCCCTCACTCCTCTCCGTTTCTTTACCTCTTAAGTCTTCCTACAGACTACCATCTCATGTTGTTCAGCTATGCTCTCCCCTGTCACTACCTTACCGTCTGAGATCTCTCTTGTTGCATCTGTACTGGGTGTGGTCCACTTGTATGCACTTCCCTCCTCTCATATTTTTCACAATGTGATCTTCACTTTATTTTTAGTGCGCATTCCACTCAGCTAATTGCATATTTTCTTTCCTCTTCAAAATCTCACTATCATCTGGCCTTTCATACTCTTCTTCTGGACACTATGTCAATCGCATATAACTAATCACTTTTTTTTTCCTTCACCAACATGCCCACTCATGAAGAAATCAATCACCACTCTTTCTTCCCTGGGTACACTTTCCACCACATCAACCAAATTATTCCGGAAATCTTCTTCCTCCTCCCTCTTGCACCCCACTTACAAAACACATGTGCTGATGTAATTTATCACCACCCCTTCAACTTCCAGCTTCACACTCATCACTCTGCCAGATACTCTCTTTCCCTTCAAGATATACTTTTATTTTAGGAATATTCCTACGTGAACAGATTGAACCCAAATGCCTTGGCCTTACTTCCCTTCCCTCCACTTGGTCTCTTGTACAAACAGTAATGTCTGCCATTTAAATCGCCATCATATCATGCAATTCTCTCCCTTTGCCAGTCACACTGCCAACATTCTAAAGTTCCTACTCTCACCTCCTCAATTCTACCTTTCCTCTTCCCTTAGTACCTCTGGACATACCTTCCCTCTCTCTCTCTCTCTCCCTCTTCGTTGCCCAACAGAAGCATAGTTTCTGCTGGTACCGTACGAGTCGATGGAATTAGCGGCTACACATTACGTGTTTACTGTAAGTGAACCCACGAAGCAAGGACTAACGTTATGTACTACACAAGTTCGGAGTAAAGCACTGCTGATTCTAACCTCGCTAACTAATACCACTGTAAGTGATGGTGCTCGGGTATTGGGGGAGGAGGATAAAGTAGGATAGAGGGATGAGAAGATGGCTAGGGAGAGGCGAATAGGGAAAAGAGAGGGAGTGGTGAACAGGTTGGAGGGATCGTATGGAAAGAGCATGAGAGGGGGAGGTGGAGAGAGAAGAAAGAATAATGGAGAGTGAATGGGAGAGCAGGATAGAGATGGTAGAAAGAGGAGGATATGGAAGAGAGAAGAGAACAGTAGAGTAGGATCATGGGAAGGGATTATGATAGGAAGCAGTATGAAGAGAGTGAGGTGGGGAAAGGAAATTGTGAGTGAGAAGAGGAGAAAGGGGTAAACCAGGAGAGAGGGATGGGGAAATGATAAAGAGGGAGTATATGAAGAGTGAGTGAGAGAGAGAGAGAGATTCAGAGAGATTCAAAGAGAAAGAGAGAGAGAGAGAGAAAGATTCAGGCAGAGAAAAAGAGAGAGAGAGATTTAGAGAGAGAAAGTCAGTCAGAAAGAGAGAAACAGAGAAAGAGATGGGGGGGGGGGGCAAGCAGCATATGTGGGGAGCAGAATAAGGGAAGAGTAGGAAAGTGATAGAATATGAAAATAAATAAAGTGAGGTGTGGAGAAGAGCATAGGAAAGAGGGGGTGGAATAGGGCAGGGTAGAAGGAAGGAGGTAAGGAGAAAAGATAATGAGAACGTGAGGTGAGGGGAGGAAAAGTCGGGAAAGAAGCTAATAAGACACGGTTAGAGCAGTGGAGAGAAAGGGGGAAGGATAAGGGAAAGGAAAGAATAAAGAATATTAACAAGGGGAGATGAGGGGAGAGTGAGGTGCCTTGAGCCCTCCAAAAAACTCTCCATGTACTTATTGCATATTATGAGTGATCGTAGTGCCTCAGAGCCTTAGCGCATTCCTACAAGGAGGTACACTGTCGCCCACAGAAATCTATTCTACTTCGCAGACTGACATGAGGTCACCAGGTGTCACATCAGTATCCCTGGTTTCTGACACAGAAATGGAATAAAAATGGACGACGTAAATGGACTTCCTATAAATAACGTAATTATGAGCAACAAGGAAAGAAGAATTGAAGGCAAGCAACGACAATCTTGCAAAATGGCCTTCTCGAGAAAATAACAGTGGTCTATGGAACAGGGTCGAGAACGCCGTAGTCTTAAGCCAGTGCTGAAGGTGGCCAAAGGCAGAGCGTATCTTATGGTACACACTGAACAGGCGGAGCAGCTCCTGTTGCTTGTCCCGCAAGGAGGGGGTGAAACTGACTGAGGTGAATATCTTCCAGTTCCCCGCAATATCGGACGTAGAGTTTCTGCTCGACGACGACAGGTCTGTTTGGGTTCAAAGCAGAAGTGGCATAGAAGGTCTTCATATCGGGGCAGGATATAGGAGGGTGGAGCCATATGTGGAGGTGTCAGCAGGATGCCAATGCAGGTTCTGCGGTAGAAAGCATGATTCTAGAATCTGCAGAGCGAAAATCGCGAAGGGAGAGAGTGCAAGGCCTTACTGTTGCAATTGCCGATGCTCGGACAATGCTGGGTCTCTTGCACGCAAGGCGAGACCAAGAATGAAAATCAATTCTTTGGTTCCCCAGAAAAGAACCCAGGAAGAGGCAAGAGGAATGGCCACCAGATGATCTAGAATGCAGAAAGAAGTATGAATGTATACAAGCCCATCACGAGAAATGTAACTCCAGAAAGATTATATAATAATGCCAAGAATGACCACAACTGCCAGTCGAGGAAGAATGCAGCCGACCAAAGGCATAGCAACAGAGATGCAGATATTTCTGGGAAGAAGATATCAGCAATTACCGAAATGTTATATACATTAATGCAGATGATCGATGCTATTGAAAAAAAAAACTTGCACTTGTGATTCATTGTGACACAGAAACTCCTGCCAAAGAAACCCCAAGGAAAGATAACAGTGACTTTGTGAAGGAGGAAAATATGCAAAACAAAATTACAATCAAGAAAAAAAAAGGACCCCGAGTGTAGTAGAAAGAACAACCACAGTGACCTTCAGGTAATTGCTCAAGGGCAAGGACGCTGAAAAAGATGAAGTTATGAAAATACAGGAATTAGTCCAGAGAGAGTGGGCAAGCAATTAGGAAGTGTCTAAGAAACAGAATGAAAGCAGATTATCTTATTATTTCATACTGAATAATAAGATAGACGTAATTTGCCTTCAGGAAACTAGGAGCATGGAAGATGAAACTCTTAAACTTAAAGGTTATAGAGCGTATCATCTTGATTCTGGAGTATCTACTAACGTCAAAAGTTCCATACGTTCTGAACTACTAGAGATGTGTATAAATAATAACATCAAAAGTGTATTTGTGAAGCTGTTTTTACAACAAAGTGAAATGTAATTTGCCGATTTATAAATCTCTGGGAGGTACTTTTATCTCAGACATCTACCAGATAGCACAGATACTGACTTTCCTCTGATAGTGGGCGACTCTGATGCTAGGCGCCCACATTTAGAGGTGGATAAAATCAGTGATAATGGATTTAGATTTTCCCATTATCTTAAAGATGGACCTGCTATATGCTTGCTGGGTGATAAAGAGGCGACACACATCAAGGGTGGAAGACTTTATTACACTTGTCTGCTTGGCGGTCAGGGAAAATATATGATAAGTGACCTATCAAGTCATCATTCTACATTATGTATTAGTTAGCTTTAGGTAAAAAATAAAAAGAGAGACAGAGAGACAAATTAATACCTAAAAAAATGTTATAGAAAAAAACGACAGAATTTTTAATCTATTTACAATATGGAGGGCTGGTACAGTTATAACACACCCATAAATTTAGATTGGTTCAGCAAGAAAAGAAATACGAAGCAAGGAAAACCAGATATTGCTGTGACAAGAAACGTAAAGGGTGGACACAGATGTTAAGGAAGTCACACACGGAGTGGGATAAAAGAGGCAGACAGAAAGAAGATAAGGATAAACTCCTTAACATATCAAGGATGTGGTAGGAGAAAATAAAGAAAGGAAGGAAAGAGTATTGGTTAGAGTTTGTACGCAAGATTGAGGAAAGTAAGTCTTAAAGAAAAATGGTATCATATAAACAAGTTGAGAAACAAGACAAATAACCTCATTGGTCACCAAAAAAAGGAGACAAATAATCATATTGAGGATTGGACAAATGCATCTTCTCTCGTCTTTCTACCAGAAAGCACTCATGACATGGGAAGTTGAAAGAAAGGGACAAATAGTTTAATTCTTAAACATTAATGCAGTATATTGTCAGAGAACAATTACACACGAACTCCTAAATGCAACCAAAATAGGGGAAAAAAACATCACCAGGAGAATAAGCAATAACATATGTTATTCTAAATTTACTAGTAAGCATAGAGAATATTATTTCATTAGGTTTATTCAATATGAGCTTTTCATGAGGTATATTACCGAAGGCCTGGAAGAAAGCCAATAATAATACCTATTCCGAAGTCATTTGGGGGTTACAAGCCTGTATCTCTCACTCCTGTATATGGATGATGGAGCGAATATTATTAAATAGGCTAATGTACATGATTGAAGATAAACTATCCTATTATATATACTGTTTGTTTAAAGGAAAGGGAATATCAGATTGTGTAATTCTATCTAATGATGAGGAGAAGTGTAGGATTTTTGTTAATTTACAGGGAGCTTATTAGAAAGCTAATGGACATAGTTAGGTGTAGCAGGACAGTTTCTAAAATGGATCAATGACTATCTGTCAGATAGAAACCCTTTATGTATGATTTCAAGATATACTGATACAAGAGACTACGCAACGCCGTTTACAAACAGCGATGGACACACTTACTAGTTTTGCTCAAACACTGGGACTGGTCATTAATGAAGAAAAGGTGAAGTACAATTGGACGGCATAGTAGGATGTGAAATTGTCATCAGACAGTTCACCGCGAGTGGCGTGGTCACCACAAGCAATGGGATAAGACTGAGTTAAGGGCAATATTGACGGCACTTAGAAAGATTGAGATCATTAATTAGATATGCATATTTCTTTATGGATAACAGGGAACCATTGGATTCGCTTAATAGCACGAGTCCTGTGTTTGAGAACATTGGTTAAGTGCCTATAGAACCAGGGACATGTAATTAGATTTCCTTGGATCTCATTGCATGTCGGTATCACCCTTCATGAGACTGTGGATGAGGTAGTGAAGGAGGCAGCTATGAAATGTGAGGTGGACGTAAAATGTCTTCAGACGTCTAAGCAGTCAAGAAGCATTATCAAAATGACACACTAAGCCAATGCCAGAACTAGGGAAGATGAGTCGATTGAGGCGAGTGAAACCTTGCAACACTATGCATCTACTGATGAACATAGACTTCACTTGTAGGAGGGGCAAGGGCGAGTGGAAAGACTCTGTGCATATGAATATTAGTTTTGGGTATGAATATTATTGGGAGGTAGGTGTTCCGACAGGTGAAGAAAAGGAAAAAAGAATGTAGAGTATATTGGTTACCATGGTCACATACATTGGTTCACTATATCTTACAGTGTCTCCTGCTTCAGATATATAGAAACGCAGCGGTAGTTCTATGGATAATTAGACTAGCCAGGTAATTAAAATTTTGAAAAAGCATCAATCACACAATAATATTTAGTGAATGTCCATTGTCACTCATTCTGCTGAGACTATGATATTCCGTGCAGTTTTTTGTTTGTTTGTTTTTGTGTTTGATATTTTGTTTTGTTTTGTTTTTGTTGTGTGGATGAAGATCATGTGTTACGTAACAATCTGTTGAAACACTAATATGTTTCTTGGCATTCTGATTAATTCATTCCTTCAAGAGCATAATTATGTATGCATGTCACATATTCATGCATCTCATGTGATCTTAGGAGCTAACTTATCATGGTGAGGGTAAAATGTAACATGTTATACTACTCCCCTGAAAGGTTCTTGTATGCTTGTAATTTTACCGTCTTATATACTGTATATTTTTCTATCTGATATAGAGCTGTTTTTTATATAAATATGTAATAGATACGTGAGGGACTAATAATAGATGTGAGGGACTAAGATGGGGGCGAAGATAACCTATGTTACCTCATCTTTTGAGATGTAAATAACCACTTACCTCATCTGTCAAAGTCTAAAAGTCCATCTTTCTCTCTATCTCTGTTTAACGATTTATCTATCTGTCTATCTATCTACCTCCCTACCTACCAGCTATCTCTCTCTCCTTCCCTCTCCTTCCTTTTTTATCTTCTCCTTCTCCCTCTCTCCATCCCTATCCCTCTTTCCCTCTCTCTCTCTCTCTCTCTCCTTCTCCCTCTCTCTATTTCCCTCTCTCTCTCTCTCCCTCCCTCTCTCCCTCCCTCTCTCTCTCCGTCATTACACTTAGCTGGTCTCCAAAGGATCGGGAGGAGCGATAGAGATGGAAATGAAGGTGTTAAGGCGTCAAACAAAGAAGGAAACAGAAGATGAGTAGGAAATACAATTTGCATAAAGGAAGGAAAGAAAGATTAGATATATAAAACTCTCTGAATAAGAAACAAAAGTAAAAATCTATCAATCTGAATAAAACAAATGAGTTGAAATAACGGAAGAGAAGAATACGGCAGGGGTAAATAAGTAAAAAAAGATAAATAAAAAAATAAAAAAATAAATAAAA
>NW_028234423.1:6496027-6506027 GCF_977035675.1 Penaeus japonicus | reverse complement strand
GGTGGGGAAGCGAAAGGAAGAGATGGGGAGGGTAAGGGGAGGGAAAGAGGGGAGGGAAAGATGGGGTAGTGGAAGGGGGAGGGATAATGAGAGAGGAGGAAAAGGTCAAAGGACGAAAGGAGGAGGGGAGGGAGGAAGAAAGGGGGGGAGAGGGGAGGATAAAGAGGAGGGGGTAAGGAGAGAAGAGAGATTGATGTAGGCTAGAAGCCGTAATAGGCTATAAAAGTTTAACGTTTAACCGGCAGACCACATCAGCCTTGTACTTACCCCGCTTGGCTCTCTATACAGTAAACTTATTCTGATTAAGCTCTGACCCCTGAACCTCACAAGAAGGTTAGACCCCTGCCCGTCCTACCCCTCCCCCTGCCCCTTCCTCATGCCCCCTCCCCCCTCCCACATCCCTTCCTACTCCCTAGGGATCTGCTAGTCCCCCCCCCCCTCCACCACCGATTCCCAATCCCACAGGAGGGATCGAGGGAGCAATACGTCTCAGGCCAAGCGGTCAGGTACAGATGGACCACACTCTCTAGCCACCTATATTTTTCCGGGGGTGAATTATTCTAAAGTCACCGAGCGGAAAACGAGAAATGAGTAAAAGTTAATAGTCCACCAGTTTCGGTGAGGGAAAAAAAAGGGAAAAGAGAATACCTTTAGTTCTTGCGTCTCTCTATAAAACCTATATCTATTATTGTCTGTCTTCTATATATCCTAAATATGCTATTTGTCTATCTGGTCTCACTTTAAACTCTCTCTCCTCTCTCTCTGATCTCTCTCTTTCTCCATTCTCTCGTCTCTCTCTCTCTCTCTCTCTCTCTCTCTCTCCTCTCTCTCTCTCTCTAATATATATATGTATATATATATATATATAGTATAGATATATATATATATATATATAGCAATATATCTATATATATCTATATATATATAATACATATATATATAAAAATTTTATATATATATATATATATATAATATATAGTAAATATATATAAATAACATAAATAATATATATGCTAATATATATGTTGTGAGAGTGTGTATACCTATACCTATATTTAAATATATATATATAATTATAAATATACAATATATATAAAAATAAATATAAATATCTATAAATATATAAATATATATAAATAAAAAAATAAATATATATATATAAAAAAAATATAAATCTAACTACAATATATATATATAGCACAATATATAAATAGGGACATAAAATAAGTAATGCAATGTAAATAAGAAAAAAAAATATATATTACAAACTAAATATATATAAATAAACACCTAACTATCTCTCTATATCACAATGAGTGAGTGGTGTGTAGTGTGGTGTGTGAGAGTAGTGATAGTGGACTCCCCACACACTCACATCACACACTTCACACACTCACACACACACTCACACCCGGAGCACACTCAAACACTACACACACACACCCCACGAGTGTTATAGATAGTGATACACACAAACACTCACTCACACACACACAAACACGATACACACTCACACACTCACTCACCACACACACACCAGACACCCATCACAAGACCACACTCTCTCTCACACACTCACACACACACACTGCACACACACACACACACGACACACACTGCCTATTCTCTATCAAACACACACTCACTCACACAAACACTCTCACTAACTTCACACACTCACACCTCACCACTCCCCATCTCAAAACACACCACACACACACACACACACACACACAACACTCACACTCACACACACACACTACACTCATATCCACACTCTCCACTCACACTAACAAACACACCCACATCCCACAATCACTCTCCACTCTCAAACTATATCCCTCACTCAACTAACATACACACACTAACCAACTCCAAAAACTCTACCACAATAACAACTAACACAAACACGACTCACCTCACCTCACTACACATCCCAAACTCTACTCTCTCCCACCATCCATCTCCTGAATCCTCTATCTATAACATATCACTCACAACTCACACACAATCACTCACATCTCTCACTAACTATAACTATCTACAAAACAAGCTCGCATATATCTCAAAAAAAATGGGGTCGAACTAACCCCACACGCCCCGACACATATAATAGGTCATGAATGAATAACTATATCAATCTATCTATAAATATATAATCTAACTTCTATATAACTATATCAATATAAAATATAATGACTGTAACATGTAAAAAACAATCTCATATATATCTATATATACTAACTATATATATAAAAATATAAATATCAATATACCCACCCCTCTAAACAAATATATATATATCTATCACTATATCATAAATAAAAAAAATCTATAACACAATATAAATAAAAATCTCTCTCTTAAAATATAAAACTCTATCCTACATATAAACCAATAAATATCTGTATCTATATATATAACAATATCAATTAACTCACTAATCTACTATATATATATAAATAACTCAATATATAATTATAATTATATATAAATATATATATATTCTCTATACATATAATATAAGAATAAACAACATCTCAACAATATATATAACAAATAAATATCAATATCTATAAATATGACACTATCTCTATGTATAAATCAATAAAAATATATATATATAACTATAAAAATATATCACTATCTCTCAGAATCTCTATGAAAACACAAAACTCAATCTCAATCTCTATAAATATCACAAAATACTCAAAAACACTCTATAAATCAATAAAAAAAAAATATAAATGAAATGTATGTATGTAAGTACATATATGAAAAAAAATAACTATACTAAAACTAAATATACAAAAAATCAAACATAACAATAACTAACACTGATCAGCTGAATAGACTGTATACAACCTAAATATATATACCACTGAAAATAACATAATACAAAACACCGAAACGATACCACTCGCATAAATAAGAGCTCTGACACTGTTCCCCTCAGTCACCAAGTATAAAAAGAAGGAAAAATCCCTCCTACTATTGTATTCAATGCCTTGAGACCACGAGAAAGGCTGTTAAGGGAAGAGGCTTACAACATGCGAGTTTTTATGCTGTGAATGGTACACGGAATCGTGTGGCGAAGTTGGCCCATTAGTTTTTGTTATTAATGTCCCTTTTAATTATTTGTCGGGAGAGTAAGTAGGGGGTAAATGAGAAGGAAAGACCTTTAGGGAAAGATGGAGGAAGCAAACGAGGGAAGAGTGAGGACAGGAATAATGCTTTAAAAAGGAGGGGGGGAGGGGGGGTGGGAGGAGACCAACGCACAGGGCGATAGAAATGGAATGAAGGAAGACAACAAAGTGTTCAAAGAGGTAATGGGATAGGGGAGGGGAGGAATAAGGGGAAGAGAATGGAGCAATAGAAGAAGATAAGGTGGGGAACGATAAGGAAGAGAGGGGAGGGTAAGGAGAGGGGAGGGAAAGATGGAGGAGGGTTAGGAGAGGGGAGGGAAAGATGGGGTAGTGGAAGGGGGAGGGATAATGAGAGAGGAGGAAAAGGTCAAAGGACGAAAGGAGGAGGGGAGGGAGGAAGGAAAGGGGGTGGAGAGGGGAGGATAAAGAGGAGGGGGTAAGGAGAGAAGAGAGATTGATGTAGGCGAGAGCCGTAAGTAGGCTAAAGTTACGTTAACCGCAGGACCACATCAGCCTTGTACTTACCCCGCTTGGCTCTCTATACAGTAAACTTATTCTGATTAAGCTCTGACCCCAGAACCTCACAAGAAGGTTAGACCCCTGCCCGTCCTACCCCTCCCCCTGCCCCTTCCTCATGCCCCCTCCCCCCTCCCACATCCCTTCCTACTCCCTAGGGATCTGCTAGTCCCCCCCCCCCTCCACCACCGATTCCCAATCCCACAGGAGGGATCGAGGGAGCAATACGTCTCAGGCCAAGCGGTCAGGTACAGATGGACCACACTCTCTAGCCACCTATATTTTTCCGGGGGTGAATTATTCTAAAGTCACCGAGCGGAAAACTGAGGAAATGAGGAAAAGTTATAGTCCACCATTTCGGGAGGGAAAAAAAGGGAAAAGAGAATACTTTAGTTCTTGCTCTCTCTATAAAACGCTATATCTTTATTGTCTGTCTCTATATATCTCTATATATGGCTATTTGTCTATCTGTCTCACTTTATCTCTCTCTCTCTCTCTCTCTAGACTCTCCGCTCATCATCTTCCTCACTCCTCTCCTCTCTCTCACCTCTCTCTCTCTCTCATCTCTAAAATAAATAAAAAATATATATATATAGTATATAATATAAAAATATATATATATATACATATAATCATATATATATGCATATATATATATATATTATATAAAATACATAAATTCATAATATATTCAAATATCCATTTATATATATATATATATATATATTATATATATATATATATATAATATAATATATATAAATATATATACATATATAATGTATATATAAATAAATCTAATATATATAAATATATATATATATATTCATATATAAAGATAAATATATATATATATATAAATATATATATATATATATATATATTCATATATACATTCATATAAATAAATATCTTATATACTATATATATATATATATATATATATATATAATATATATATATATATATATAAAGTAAATATATATATATATATCTATATATATATATATAATATATGAAAAATATATATAAACAGAGATATATATATAATATAATAGTATAAAAATATATATATATATATATATATATAAAAAAAAAAATAATATATATATATACATATAAAAACATATACATATCTATATTTATATATATGTAATATATAATAAATATCTATATATAAATATATATATATATATATATCTAATTTGTATATATAAATAAATAAATATATATATCTATATAAAATATATTATATATCCAACATATGAAATAATGTATGAGTATATATATACATTCCACACATATATAATCTATCTCTATCTATCTATATAGAAACTCTAAATATATATAAATACAACCATAGATATATGAATGTGTATAAATCTAACATACATATAAATATATAAATATATATATATATATAAATATATAAAAACAATATATATATAATCTATAAAAAATATATAAATGTAAAACTAAATATATAAATATATATATATATCTCTATATAAATATAAAAATATAAATATGTACGTAAAGAATAAGTAATGTATAAATATATTTTTATATATATAATAAATAAATATAAAATATATACAAAATAAATAAAGATATACAACTATCATATTATATATAAAATATATATTAAACAATATCTATATATCAAATATTAAATACAAAACATAACTATATATAATAAAAATATATATATTATAAAACCTATATAGAATATAAATATTTTTATATATATCTATATATATATCTATATATATGTATGTATGTATGCTATATAAACAAAAAAATAAAATATCACTATATATATATCTATATCCTGAAAAAATATATATATATATAAAAATATAAATATAATATATAAAAACTCTAAATCTATATATTTCTGTCTATAAATGTATATATATATATATAATAAATAAATATCTAAATAAAGAACGGGGGGAATAATTCAGTATTTATCTGTATTAATGCAATATACATATAAATATATAAATATCTCTAAAAAAAAATATATAATATATATATATATATATATAACGTGTATTGTGGTGTGTGTGTGTGTGTTGTGTGTGTGTTGTGTATCAATAAATCTAAATAAATATATCTCGGGGTAAGAATATAGAATATATCGTATGCTAAATAAAAAACTTATACTATATAAATAACATAATATATATATGTACTTACACTATATATATTCATATCAAAATATATAAAAATATAAAACTAATATCATATATAATATATATACATATAAATATATATATATAACACACACTCCTCCACTTCAGTGTGTGTAGTGTGAGTGTGTGAGTGTGTGTTAGTACCGTGAGTGTGAGTGAGAGTGAGTGGAGAGGGTGTGAGTGAGTGAGAGATAGAGGAGTAACAAACTAACATTCACACTCTTACAGAAAAACAATCTCTCACACACACACACACACTCACCACCACACCTCACTCCCACACACTCACACACACAGTATATGATGAGAGTGATGGAGTGAGTCATAGTAAAGAGAGAGGACACAACACACACAAACACACAACACACACACTCTCACACTACACACACACACACACACACTCAATCTCCACCCACACACCAATCACAATAACACATTATGTGACACTCTCATGACACACATCTCTCAAACACACTCACTCACACCACACTCACTCACACACACACACACACACAAACACACACAATCACACACACACACACCCACACACACATCACGACACTAACACAAACCCAAACACACACTCACACTCACACACACACACACACACTCCACACACACACACACACACACATACACACACACACACACACACACTCACACTCACTACACACACACACAAAACCACACACACACACACTCACTCACACACACAACAACAACTCTCACACAACACATACACCCACCCACACACACACCCACACCACAGCACACACACACACACACACACACACACACACAATCATACAAACACACACACAAAAACTCACACAAATCTCACACACACACACACACACACACACACACACACACACACACCCCACACAATCCCCCCCACCCCTCACAACCAAAAAACAAAAAAAAAAACCCACATGACACACACACACACTCACTCACACCACACTCACACACACATCACACTCACTCTCCACACACTCAAACACACACACACCCAAACCCCCCCCAACACACACACACACCCACACTCACACTCACACACCACACCCCCTCACACACACAAACACACCACACCCTCAACACACTCACACACACTCTCACACACTCAACCCACTTCACCCTCACAAACACACACACCTCAAACACACACACACACTACTCCACTACCACACACCCCACTCTCACACAAACACACAAAACTCACAACCCTATATATATATATGTATGTATATACATATACGTCCATGTTTGTTTTCTAACTATATGTATCCACATGTTTGCATAAGCCTGCTTCTGCTAAAAGCGTACGTAAACGTATGGATACAGTTTCTGCGAAATCATGGCCCAATATTTTTCTCCGCTTCGCAATGGAAGGTGAGAGAAAGAGAGATACATAGTTCAACAAAGGGAAATCTAAAGAATAGGAAAGAAAAAAAAATCAAAATCGGGAAAAAAGGTGAGAAATAAGATATTTTGAGAGTTTATTTCTTTTCTTCTGCCTCTTTTTTTTTTTTTTTTTTTTTTGCACCCAACTATATTCTGCATTTCCAATCAGACCCTTCTCTTCCGTGTTCAGTTATGCTCGGGTTTTCGCTCGCCAATCGGAAACTTCCATTCGAGAAAAAGGAAAATCGAGATAACCTTTTTCCTGCTTTCTTTCTTTCCCTGCAAAAAGTTTGCAGGATTATGATATTGAATTGGAAAAGAAAAAGGTTTATTTTTATTGGGGGGGATGGAGGATGAAAATTTAAAATGGGGGGGAAACTTGGGCTTTTGTGCATGGCAATGATAAAGGTTTTTAAAAGTAAAAATTTTTTACAAATTTTTTTGGGGGAACATGTATTGGGGTACACATTTTTTTTTGTTTTTTCTTTCTTAACCCTTTTAAAGTTTTCCCCCTTTTAAAATTTAAATCTAACCCGATTTCATATGGAATGCAGGGCGTAAAAAAACACTGAACAGATATACTGATATAAAATTGCATAAGACGCAAAAGACAATTTTAAAAAAAAAATTAAAAAAAAATCAAAGGGGAAAAAAAGGGGTTAAAAAAAAGCCAAACGAAACACATCTTCCACCCACCCCAAAACTCCACAAGAAAAAAATAGAAAAAATATCTCAACAATCATGACTTCTTAAGCAGGATTAGTACTGTTTAGTATATCTTTAGGAACTAGATAAAGTACAATACCAAATAACATTAGAGGAGAAAATAAAGAGAAAATTATAATTCCTAAGCTCTAAGAAAGGCGATTTTCGCAATTGTGTTCTAAATGTAAATTACTCGGCTTTTGTTGTTGTTGTTGTTTTTGTCTCTTTGTACCTAGCTATGAATCTACATCTACAAAAGAGGTACAAACAGTCTAGGCTTCATTCGAATAAACGCAGGCCGATTTAAATGATAATAGCATTATTTCCTAACTGACAAATTTGCATAATAGCAAAAGCTTTGAGGGCGAAAATGGTTGTTCAAGCAGTGTACAAAATCACTCTTGATAAGTTTATGCAGAACCGGAGAAACGGAAGAAAAACAAGGAAGGCGTCTCTCATGATATAGCCCTCTTTGTGTACTGAAGGAAATGTAGAACTATACATTTATATTAATTTATATATATATATATATATATATATATATATATATATATATATGTGTGTGTGTGTGTGTGTGTGTGTGTGTGTGTGTGTGTGTGTGTGTGTGTGTGTGTGTGTATACACATATATAGATAGATAGAGAGAGAGAGAAAGAGAGAGAGAGAGAGAAGTCGACAGAGGCAGAGAGTAGAGAGAGGGGGGATAAAGAGAGAGAAAAGGAAGAAAGAGCGAGAGATAAGTGCATATGTAGTTTTACCTATGAATCGGGAACATTGGTTCATTTATGTCAATTTTTTCCAAATAATCTGGCAGATATCAAATTATCCAAGTAATGTAGCTAGCTTTGTAACGGACATTAAGGCATTTATTCTCGTAGTAACATCCACAAACATACCTTGATGATAATGCACTAGTCAGCCAACTTAAAAACTGTGTGATGCCCACCAGAAACAATTGGATAAACAAAACCGAGTCACTTTACGGTCTGAATTTACACTTGGTCGACCAATTCAATTTACGAGATCAACTGCATTAGTCCTCCATCAGCCTAATCTCACGCTGTGTCCGAGTCACTGTCTGTTCTCTGCCTGGTGAGCTCTGCGTTTCGAGAGGTTTTTTAAAATATATTCATTGCGGGCTGTATATTGAGAGAAGAGAAGAAATCAGTTTCGTCTGACTGTACTGTGATTGTCTCTGTATAGCGGTGTGAGTTACCTCCGTTAAAATCAGCTGTGTCATTTCAATATAGTTAAATGGTCGGTTTCGAACTACTTAAGGAAGACATACTGTCAATTCGCTCCCAAAGTTCGTTCTGACCGGATGTTCACTAAGTCTCCCTATTCCAGAGAATAGAATATCTAGTTTTTTTTCCTCTTCATAATTGATTCTGCAATTTCAGCTCTTCCGATATATAGGTCTGCCCTGGCAATATAAAATTTATATTTAGCTAATATTTTGTAATGTTTTTCAGACAGGGAAAATTACTTAGTCTGTGTATTGGCCTGTATGATGTAAGAAAGCAATTTTGCTATGGTGAATACGGTTGTAAAGTTCGTGGTTTAACTTTAATTTGAATATGAGTGTGTTATATTCGATGGAACGTGCAATATTAATGGTCAATATCGGAGCTTGGTGTGCCACAGCCTGGGATGTTCTCTTCCTCAATAATCCGCCTATACTTTGCTCGAACACAAGTTATGCATAGTTGAAAATTAGGCTTCTGGATTAATCCTTCTAGAATTATATTCCCTGTGTTTTTTCAAGGTTTTATGAACCATATGAAAGAAAAAATGTGAATGTGAAGTTTTTTTTTTTTCTTTCCGTGTTATATATATCATTAAAGTGGATAGTTCTATTACCTGCTGAAAAAAACTTTTCGTTGGAGACACCAATAATTTTGTGCAAAAGTCTACGGTTACGACCAACCACGTTTTACTATGTTTGAGTTTGATGATGAGGCAATGGTTGAGAGGAAATAAACCGAGTGTTCTTTCTTTTTTAATAACTGTTCTCTTTCATTTACTCTGGTAT
>NW_028234423.1:6481027-6483527 GCF_977035675.1 Penaeus japonicus | reverse complement strand
AGAGAGGCTAGGGAGTAGAAAAGGCTCTGGATGGGGAAAGAGGAGAGAGGGAGAGAGAGAATCCGAGAGAAGAGAGAGGAGAAAACTGTTCCAGGTGGGAAAGGTAGAGAGAGAGATTCTGGTTGGGGAGAGAGAAGAGATATATCGCAGTTGGAGAGAGAGAGAGAGAGAGAGAGAGAGAGGACGGAGGAGATGAGGAGATGAGAGGATGGGAGACGAGAGGAAGGAGTGGAATGACGGAGAGAGAGAGAGCGAGAGAGGAGGAGAGTGGAGATGACGCGAGAGGAGAGAGAGGAGAGAGTCAGGGGGAATGAGACGAGAGAGAGAGCAGACAGAGAGAGAGACAGAGAACGACAGAGATGAGAGAGAGACGTGAGGGCTTGCAGTTGAGGATGAGAGTGGAGTGAGAGGGATGGGGAGAACAAGAAGGGGGAAAGAGACGCCTCGGTGTGAAGATGAGGTCGGTTAGATTTTCCACACAGAAAGAGAGAGAGGAGAGAGGCAGAGACGGATGACGGGGGAGCGGAAGATAAGCAAGGAGACGAGAGAGAGGAGGTAAGGAGAAGCGCGCTCAGTGAGTGGGCAGGTAGGAGCAGAGAGATGCTGAGAGAGAGAGCAGACTGGAGAGAGAGACGAGGAGATCGGAAGGAGAAGCCTGGGTTGTTACGAGAGGTGAGGAGCGGATGAAATGATGTATTTCATTAGAATCCGAGTGATGCGAGGCACAGGGGATGAGCCTGACGGGGAGCGCAGTCAGCCCGCCGAGCGAAAGATCGAGAGGGACAGGATCCGGCCCTAGAGAGCGACGAGGCACGAGGCGACGAGAGAGAGAGAGAGAGAGAGAGAAAGAGAAACAGAGAAAGACGAAGCAAAGTCGCAACAGGGACAGACAAGAACGGAGGGAGAAGAAAGAGAGTGGACACACAAAGGGGAGACCAAAAGGGAGGAGACAGAGGGAACTGGCAAGAGTGTGAAAGAGAATGAAGAGGAAGGAGGAGGTGATAAGGGTTCAATATGCCGCCACCGATTCGCAGAAAGGAGAAGCTGCAGAGGGAGGGGCGGATCTCTTGTTGAAAGAAGAAAGAGAGGGATAATAGAGAGCGAGAAGGATGGGAGAGTGAGAGAGAGAATGAGGAATGATAAAGAGGATATAGGATATGAGATAGAAGAGAGAGAGTGTGTGAAGTGAAGCGAAGGAGAGAGATGATGAGTTGGAGAGAGGTGAGAGAGAGGAGAGACAGGGAGGCTGAGAGAGAGAGACGAGGAGGAGGAGAGATAGAAGAGGAGAGAGAATGAGAGAAGGAAGAGAGAGAGAAAGAGAGGGAGAGAGAGGTGGGGGGGAGAGAGAGGCAGGGAGAGAGAGAGAGAGACAGGGGGAGAGGAGAGAGATAGAGATAAGTGTAGAGAGTAGTGGAGAGGAGAGACTGAGAGAGGAGAGTGTTAAGGTAGATATGAGATACAAGATAGATAGATAGATAGATAGAGGAGAGGGGAGGAGGAAGAGAGAGGTAGAGAGAGAGAGAGAAGAGGAGAGGAGAGGAGAGAAATGATAGAGAGAGAGAAAGACAGACAGACAGAGAGAGAGAGAGAGAGAGAGAGAGAGAGAAGAGAGAAATATATATATATATATATATATATATATATAGTATATATATATATATATATATATATATATATATTATCTAAAAATATAGAGAGAGAGAGAGAGAGAGAGAGAGAGAGAGAGAGAGAGAGAGAGAGAGAGAGAGAGAGAGACAGAGAGAGAGACAGAGAGAGAGACAGAGAGAAAGAGAGAGAGAGAGAGAGAGAAAGAGAAATAGAGAAAGAGAGAGAGAGAGAGAGAGAGAGAGAGAGAAAGAGACTAACAGACAGACAAACTGTATACATTCCAGCTTCTGATTCGTTGAGCTTCATTCTAAATTGCCGACTTGTTAATAAAACCGACCGTTAATTGCTAACTGCGCCTAGAGAACATATTGCCTGAAAACTGGAAATCATTTTTCATGGACGCGGAAATCTTTGAAAAGATCTTTCGAGTCTTAATTATCGTCTCTTTTATTAGAAAAGAAAGGAAAAGAAATCGTTTAAAAAAAATCGGAAATATCTATTTTCTTTTTCTTTTTATTGCGTTCATGAGAGATGCATGTAATAAACTATGAGGGTTTAACACGGATGATAGGAAGTGAAAAAGAGGGAAAAGTCAACACAATTCGTGAAAAAAAAAATTGCTTTTGCAATTAATGCACACGCTTAATCTTTATTCGTTGGGGTTCTTTCTTCACGTCCCCTCTCACCCCCTCCCCATCCTACCCCACCCCCTTCACCCTTCCAGCCATCTCTCCTCGTCCTCCCTTTCCTTCCTCCTTCCACATCCTACCTTCATCCTTCTTATCCTTCTCCCCCCCCCCTCCCCCTCCCTTCCAGCTACCCATAATTATCCTTCTTTCTTTTCGCCCTAACTTATCCTTTCATCCTTCTTCATCCTTTATCCCTCTTTCTT
>NW_028234423.1:6438527-6443527 GCF_977035675.1 Penaeus japonicus | reverse complement strand
TTATTTTAGAGAGATTTTATCTTTTTCTTCCTTTTTATTTTTTTATTTTATTTTATTATTTTTTTTTTTACATTTTCTTATTTTGTGTGTGTGAGTTTGGAATCGTGTGAGGTTGGTGTTGTTTATATTAAAGGGATTTATTTTTCTTATTTTTTTTCATTTTTGTCATGTTTCATTATTTAAGAGATTTTTTTTTTTTTCATTTCCTTTTTACCTTTTCATTTTTTGTTATTATTTTTTTTTTTTTTTTGTGTGTTTTGGTTCGTGTGGAGTTGAATGTTGTTATATCAATTATTATTTTAAGATACTATGTGTTTTTCCTTCTTCTTCTTCTTTTCTTTTTTTCCCTTGCGGACTTTATTTTTATTGTATTTGGTTTCGTGTGGGATTTGATGTTATTTTTGTTTTCTATTTTGTATTATTTCGAGTAGATTTACTGTTGTTGTTGTTTGTGTTCTTGGTACATTTTGATTGGTTGTCTTCTAGTTTGATTTCTTTTTTTTCTTTTTCTTTTTTTGTATGTTCGGGATACATCTGCATTTCAGGTACTTTATGTTATGTATCTTATTAGAGATATAGATAGATAGATAGATAGGCATATATAACCATAGATAGATAGATAGATAGGCATATATAACCATAGATAGATAGATAGATAGGCATATATAACCATATATAGATAGATAGATAGGC
Organism: Penaeus japonicus; assembly: GCF_977035675.1. Taxonomy (NCBI): domain Eukaryota; kingdom Metazoa; phylum Arthropoda; class Malacostraca; order Decapoda; family Penaeidae; genus Penaeus; species Penaeus japonicus. The sequence goes on along the minus strand of NW_028234423.1, from coordinate 6,442,834 downwards.
ATATATAACCATAGATAGATAGATAGATAGGCATATATAACCATAGATAGATAGATAGACAGGCATATATAACCATAGATAGATAGATAGATAGGCATATATAACCATAGATAGATAGATAGATAGATAGGCATATATAACCATAGATAGATAGATAGATAGATAGGTGCAAATACAATTAAAATGTAGACTTGGTTATAGATAAACGCACGCATATATCATAGAATTGGCAATTGTAACTCGGTACTTGAACAGTGTGTCATATTTGTTTTTAACTTTTATTCAGACAGCTTTTGTTTCGTAAAAGTAACTCTTTAGAACTTTGGGTAAATAGAAAGGCAGATGGATAGGTAAATATTTGGACAAATATATATATAAAAAAACACATACAAATATTATCTGGTTTGCACACAAAGAGTCTTATATTTGTTTCTTGTTTTTACTTTTGTATATCAAGCTTTTGCTTCGAAAAAGACAATAGACTAAAGATTTAGGTAAAGAGATAGACAGATATATAGATCGAGAGATAATAATACACATACATTAATCAGTATATATACTGTATCTTATATTCGTGATTTATTCTTATCCATCTCCCAATCTCCTATTTCGCAAAAGAAAAAAATATATAGATAGATAGACAGATAGACAGATAGATAGATATAGATAGATAGACAGACAGATAGATAGATAGATAGATAAAAATAAAAAGATAAGATAAGTCACAGAGACGTAATCTGAGAGACTCCAAAGAGGAGGCAGAGACAGAAGTGAAGATAGCATGACGAGGAAGACGCCTTCGGGAAAGATGCTGCGAATCCTGAAGGTCAAGAAGTATCACATCTCACAGGTGGTCCAGCTGGCAAAAAAAATAAGTTGGTGCTGCCTTTGTTAGCCACCACCTGACGGATCGAGAAAGAGGTGGTACTTCCCTTAGAAGATAAAGATACACTCAAAAGCTGCAAGATAAATAAGATAGAATCGCAGACGTGGTTGGTGGGAAAAAAAACGTCAACCAAAGCAAGAAGAAAAAAAAATGAAGAATAAACAGGAGTCTTTTTCACAATATGTAATTCAGGATCTTATGTACTAATATCCGGCAGGAGATATTACAAGGTCGGGTTTCTCTCATCTGGTGAACCTGATTTTTATAGCATCCTCTTTCTCTAATTTCACTTTGTTCTTCATGTTTCTTTTCTGATATTGAAGGAAAAAAACTATTGTTCTTATTGTTATTTAGTTAGAAAGTGGTATAAAAGAGACTGATGCGAGAAAGCATATTATGGTGAAACAGGACGTGGATTCAGCACCAGGATCAGTGAACATCGAGCCGACGTCCGACACCACAGAACATCCAACGCCATGGTGGTACATGTAGATGAAGCGGGACATCTACCGGATTGGAAACGGGCCAAAGTGATCCATGAAGGATTAAATCAATTAAAAAGAAAAATGATGGAAGCTACATACATCGCGACGGAGGAGAACATGAACACAGCGTCAGGTCGCTTCAAATTATCGAAGGTCGCGGCAACGTCTATCAGGCGGACAACGAGCGAGAGGTCACGGGAATCATCTGGGTCGTCAGCTCTTGACTAATATATATATGTTCCTGTTTACTTGATGTAGCATGAAGTTCTGAAGACGGGGTAACCCGAAACGCGTCAATTACATCTCTTGTGTTGTGAAAATATTCAGTCTCTTTTATACCACTTTTTATCCATTTGTCACAATGAACTCAGTTCATCGTTATTTAGTTACTTGGTTTACGAGACTTTTTGCTTTGTTATTCACGGATAAAAATATCATTTTTAGAGTATTAGAATAATACTCAATAATAAGTCCACAGGGAGATAAAGACGGAATGAGAGACAAGGAAGAGATGTAAGGTCCTTCATGTCAAGAAGGAAGGAAGGAAGGAGGAGGAGGCTTGAATAAAGAAGAAGGAAGAAGAAGAGGAGGAATGAAGGAAGGAGAAGGAGGAAGGTAGGGAGGAGAAGGAGGGAGGAAGGAAGGGAAGAGAAGGTGGATGGAAGGAAGAAGGAGGATGGAAGGAAGAAGGAGGAATGGAGAAGAAGGAGGGAGGAAAGAAGGGAGGAGAAGGAGAGCGGAAGGAAAAAGAAGGAGGGAGGAAGGAAGGAAGAAGAAGAAGGGAGGAAGGAAGAAGAAGGAGGGAGGAAAGAAGAGAAGAGAATGAGAACGGAATGAAGGAAGAAGGAGGAATATAGGAAGGAGAAGGGAAGGAAGAAGAAAAAGAAATGAAACAAAAAGAAGGAAGAAGAAAAAAATAAAAAGAAAGAAGTGAAATACATCCTCATTCCCGTTGCCTCATTCCGCGATTTCTTAACCGCAGAGCAATCAATCATGTTGCAAAAGGAAACAAGTCAACCCGGAACTAAAATGCGACGGATTCTGGAGTTAAACTGGTCAATATGGCGGTCCAGACAGCGGAAAGTTTTAAGACGAGTGGGAGGAAATATCTCCTTCCCCCCTCCCCCTCCCTCCTAGAAATGATGAGGATGATAGTGATGATGGTGATGATGATGGTGATCGTGATGGTTATGGTTATGATGATTGTGATGGTTATGATGATAATACCAATAATTATGAAAATGAAAATGATAGTAATAATATCAATAATGATAATGATTGTAATAACGATGATAACAACGTTGCTAATAATAGAAATAATGATAACAGTAATAATGATAATAACTGTAATAGAGAACAAAGAGGGTCTCCAGAAAATAACACAAACAAATAGACAATCTATACAAAGTAAAATAAAATTAAGATTTGAACATATGCGTGTTAGTCTAAAAGAAATAATGATAATAATGATGATAATAATAATAATGATACTACTACTACTAATAATAATAATAATAATGATAATAATAATAATGATGATAATAATAATAATAATAATGATTATGATAATAATAATAATAATAATAATAAAAACAAGTTTCTCCGAAATATTCCATCCATTTCGAAACATCTTTTATGTTAAAGTCTCTTCCGGAGATTATTTCAGCTTCAGCGAAAATTAATCCCCGCCAAAGAATGGGAATAATGAGTAAAGCAATGGGGGCGATAAATACAGAAGGAAATAACGGAAGGACCAGACATTCGAGTCAAAGAATGATGTGCTTCGGAAATGTGTGGTCGAACAGGGAATTGACTCTGGATTCGAGGCGCTTCTTGTGTCATGGGAAAGAGGATCAGGGTGCTGGATTTGTAAAGTGTTTGTAAGTGTGATTATACATACATATACGTACACACCAGTGGAGGAAGTTTGGCTGGACACAAACATTAACACACACATATAGACATACATTAGCACACACATACCTTAACACACACGCACACACATACACACGCACATGCACGTACACACACACATATACATTAACACACACACACACACGCACACGTACACAAGCATACTTCTATAATTTCTTTCTCCCTTTCCTTCTTTCACAACCTTCTTTTCTATAATCCTATTCTATCTTTCCAAGTAAATTCTTATAACGTAGACGAACAAGGAAGAAAAAAGACAATGATAATAAGATAAAAATAATGGTTATCATAATAATGATAATAATAGTAATAATATTTTTGATAATGATAGTAATGATAATAATAACAATAATGCTAATGATAATCATGATAATGAAAGTAATTATCATATCATCATTATTATCATTATTATTATCAATATCATTATTATTATCATTATCATAATCATTAGTATTGTTATAATAACAATAGCAACAATAATCATAACAATCGAGAAAAAAAACAATAGAAATATTAATACAAAATAAACAAGAAAAAAAAACATAGAGAAAGACAAACCCCAAGAACAGAATAGAATTTTGAAATATGTTCAGAGAAACAACAGATGAACATCCAGCAATAAGGAATTATCCTGATTTGTTATTGTTTGTGTTGCCACCTGATGTTCTTTAGTGTTTACGGTTTACTTGTTTTTGCTAAACATTTACTCAAGGTGAGACTACAGTTGCATCTGTTTTTCCCGCTACTTCTGTCGATTGCAGAACGTTGCAGAGAGTTTTCCTAGCCCCCACCCCCCAACCCCCCTCTCCCAAAACACATCATTCCCGTAAAGAGAATGCAAAAACACAACCCTTTCCTTTCAACATAGGAATTCTGAGAGAGACATCTGCGGCTTAAGTTTGTCTGTGAGTGTTTTCTTGTTGACTGGCTATCTCGTTCACTTGCTTTCTTTCTTTCGTGCGTCGTCTGTCTGTCTGTGTGTCTGTCTTTCTGTCAGTCTCTTT
>NW_028234423.1:6406027-6423527 GCF_977035675.1 Penaeus japonicus | reverse complement strand
CACACACACACACGCACACAAACACACACATATTTAGATATGTGTGTATACATATGCAACGTTCTCTTGCTGCATCGTAGACACCTTCAGGGGCGACATGCAAGGATCTCAATGGAACTATCTCAGAGCAAGTATTTGTCTCACTTCTCCCGCCTTCATGTTTTGCTTCGTCTTATTATTCTGTTGTTCCGAAGTCATACTGAAGTAGAATAACAAAGTCAACTTCTCTTACTTTAGAGATGTGTTTGATTTCTTATAGGGAATATTAGTCTGTTCTGCATACTGCCTTTCTGTCTTTGATATTGATTGCAGATTGAATATTTATGGTGAAGGCCAGTCTGTCATATTACTATATTTTACAATATAAGTCATGTTTAGCAATATGTGACTGTTAGTATCACTATCTATATCACTAATAATAAATTCAAGTAACACATGATCTTGCAGGCATCCCGATATATCTCATGGCATATCTTAATAGAAAAATGCAACGTAAAAAGAGAAAAAGACATAATGCTGATAACACACACAACCCAACCAAGTAACATGAAATATTTTAGGCTGACAAAATCCCACAGAAATGATAAGCGTTATTTATCTAGCAGACTTCCAAGTTGATATAATATACCTCTTATCTTGCTATTCCTGTTTGTTCCTCTTAATTTGCATATGGTGTAAAAGGGACATTGCATTTGCTACATCTTGCATTATGATTTGCCGATATTCAGAAAACCCGATGAGTAATGGAGTCTCTACAAATAATATTTCAAAAGCATTTTTACGTATTGCGTAAGAGGGTGAATTAACATAGAATTCATCTTAGAGAAAAAGGAAAATAAAGAATAAAGACAATAAATCACATAAAAGTAATATCCAATATTACAAACACACGCACAAACTGTTTATAGTTCCACTGCCAAACCGATCTTTCTTATTATCCCGAAGCATAAAATGTCTTTGGTGTGAAGCCTCGACTCAAACACTGAATCCATGTGAGCGAAACGGTAAAGAATTCGAACCGGGAACAAAAGACGTAAATAAACACATAGGACGAGCGAATTAAAATGAATTTCTCCTCCTAGTTATGGGCCAAGTTTCCAACCCTTTAGCCTTGATTAAAAAGAATGTCGAGTTTTAGTTATATAAGTTTCTGCAATGAAAGTTGAGCATTTGCTCTGCACAATCCGAATACGAATATTTTGAAATATAACTTTCCTGTCTGTTTTTTACATGATAATAAAAAGAGTGTTTTCATGATTAACAACAAAAAAGCAAACAAACCCCATTATGCACCAAGTTTTACCAATCACAGAAAAAATATCCAATTCTGAGACTCATGCTTATCGAAATGCAGAAAGCTTGTGAAATGGTGCAGTCACAGAGTTAGTTGAATCAAAATACACTTCTCACACACTTTTATAACATTAAAGAATCCTGTTACTTTTTCTCCGTATTCCCCAATGCACTGACAGGTCATTTGCAATGGAAATTCACTCTGTTGCAAGACTTGGAGAGGAATCCAGGCTCTTTTCGAAAAGGAAAACGGAGTAGGACGATGAAACTGTAACGAAATAAATGTGAATAGATTAAAGCAACCGATACTAACCAGTGAACGAAATGCATTGAAAAAAAAGAATCATTCATTCAAGAAGTGGACAAAAGAGAACAAAAAATACAAACGACTTTACTTTACATCCAAGTTGAACTTTTGAAGTCATAGCTACAAGATCATTCTCCCTCTCTATCTCTCTCTCTCTCTCTCTCTCTCTCTCTCTCTTTCTCTCTCTCTCTCTCTCTCTCTCTCTCTCTCTCTCTCTCTCTCTCTCTCTCTCTCTCTCTCTCTCTCTCTCTCCCAGAAGAAGAAAAGTTTATGAAACTTCGATTAGATCTGTTGCACAAGGACTTCCTAATGTGTTTTTTACTTGATAAGCCTGGTCTGTTGTTCCTTTCATTAACAATATAATCTGCAACGTTGCAAGAAATGTGAAAATTGCAAAGATTGCAAAGGGATGTCTTTATAGACACGGAAAATAGAATATCGACTATTGCTTCAAAGAAGTTTTGAACTTCAATTTGAAGAACTTCAACCTTCATTGGAGATATTGAAGGAATTCATAATGCAGAATGACATTGCCTGGTAATAACAAAAGACTTTGGTATTCAATGCTGTCAAAAGCAACAGAATTGCGAAACAAAAGTCTAGAATCACGATCAACAAGTAAAAAAAACTGAAATTCAATAGTTTGTGTGTGTGTGCTATTGTTTGTTTGTTTATGTGTTTGTTTTTATTTGTTTGTGTGTTTTTGTTTGTTTGTGCGTGTGTGTGTGTGTTTTGTTTGTTTGTTTGTGTGTGTATGTGTGTTTGTTTGTGCGTGTGTGTGTGTTTTGTTTGTTTGTTTGTGTGTGTATGTGTGTTTGTTTGTGTTGGTTTGTTTGTGCGTGTGTGTGCACGTGCGTGCGTGCGTGTGCTGAATTCATATGATGACTAATTTGCTATGAATGTCTAAATGTCAAATTCATGATTTTCTTCGTAAAAGTTCCAGTAAAAGGCGTAGCAGCTATATTACAATATATTTTTTTTAAAGCCAGGAATACAACATTACCAAGAAGCACCACACAACTTTTCAACTAACAGCTCTTTTACACCAAAGGAAAAAAAAAAATAATAATAATAATAATAATAATTTCCGTTTATCTCGTAATCATAGATAATGTACATCTCGATCGCTCAAATAATGATTGGATATAGACATGAAAGCAAAGTTATCCATGGTAAAAAAAAAAAAAAAAAAAAAAAAAAGCGTAAATGGAGAACCGATCTAGAACCTTTGTTAATAATTCAGTAACACGGCATGAGAATACCGTGTTAAAGATATAGATATATCGATCTCCTTTATGTTAAAAAAAAAAAAAAAAAAAAAATAGTCTACAATATTGATAAAGCGACGTTGAAAAAAAAAACATAAAATATATGAGAATCCCATTTCAATTTACCTATTTTATGTACGGTGTTTTTTATTTGTTTGATTTTCGTTTTGTTTTTGTTTTTAATCATAGATAATGTACATCTCGATCGCTCAAATAATGATTGGATATAGACATGAAAGCAAAGTTATCCGTGGTAAAAAAAAAAAAAAAAAAGTGTAAATGGAGAACTGATCTAGAACCTTTGTTAATAATTCAGTAACACGGCATGAGAATACCGTGTTGAAGATATAGATATATCGATCTCCTTTATGTAAAGAAAAAAAAATAGCCTACAATATTGATAAAGCGACGTTGAAAAAAAAAACATAAAATAGATGAGAATCCCATTTCAGTTGACCTATTTTATGTACGGTATTTTTTATTTGTTTGATTTTCGTTTTGTTTTTGTTTTTAATTCTGTTGTTATTTTTCCTTTTTTTTTAGGATTCTTATAAGGATTATTCCTTTGGTCTGAATCGGTTACATCACTTATCCAGTCAACCCAAATGATATCAAACATTTTCCGAAAAACAAAATGGTGAACTCCCCCCACATTTTCCTAAATTCAGTGCCGACGTGACGTGAATACGATAAAAAAAAAAGTAAGTATTAAACCACGTTATCCACACTTTAGTGAATTAAAAAAAAAAACTGAAAGCGATTAATTTCACAGACCGTGAATTTTGTGATCACTGGACACAATGTACAGGGGGATTACCAACGCGTTTTAGAATTATTCAACCATATGTAATTAGTATTCACTCCTTATTTCGCCGCATATAGTAGGGATGAAAAGAATCCTTTACCCAGAATTCCATAGAATTCGGTAATGCCCAAATACCCAAATCCTATCTAGAGAATTAATGACGAACCTTGTGTGTTATTAACGGAAACGAATGGTTATACCGAAACGAGAAGAAAAAAATCATAATTTAATGGTCTTTAAAGGATAGAATAGTCTCTCCTATCGCTTATGTGTTATATAGTGTTATAGTGATGGACTATTCGAGATGACCTACTGTCTGCGAAAACTAATGTCGTTTTAAGGATTTTTTTTAGTTAGTTTTGAAGTCTGTAGTTTTATAGAGAGAGGGGGAGGAAACAGAGAGAGACGGGGGGCCAGAGAAAGATAGAAAGAGAGTGAGAGAGGCATAGGGAGACATAGACAGAAAGAGAAAGAAAGGTAGAGAGAGACAGACAGACAGACAGACAAACAGAAAGTCAGAGAGAGAGAGGGAGAGAGATAGTGAAAGAGTGTGAGAGAGAGAGAGGTAGAGGTATAGAGAGAGGGGGGGAGAGAGAGAAAGAGAGAGAGAAGGAGAACGAGAGAGAGAGAGAGCGAGAGAAAGAAAGAGAGAAAAAAAAGTCAGAGAAAGAGATATAAAAAGACAGACAGGCAGACAACAGAAACAGACAGAGAAAGAGAGAGGAGGAGAACGGATCAAGATAAGGAAGGCGACAGCTGCAATCCACAAGGATCTGTTTGGACTGATAACCGTCTCAGGATAGACAAGGAAAAATGCAACAATGCAAGCGGGAAATAAGAGAGTATTGTGCACAAAATACCAACCACTCGTCACGACTGGCTAAACGAAGAGGGAAATATACTCACTATAATGAAGAGGGAAATATACTCACTATATCGTCACTATCATTATATAATTAGTCTTAACGCCTATATCTACGACATAAGTAAATACCACTGGAATCGCTAGAAGAAATATATACGTGAGAAGTATCATATATTTTGTAACTATGCTCGTGAAAATCCTTCAAGAAGTTGTGGTGGTTTATGTGGTAGGGAAGCAGGGAAGATATTCGGGAGTAGATAGGGAAGGAGGGAAGATATTCAGAGTTGAAAGGAAAGTAAGGGAGTCTAGGTGTTTGCGTGATAGAGTGAATATTTGAGTGACTGTTCGCGTGATGGAATGAGTAAGTAAGTGATTTTGATTGAAAAGCAATCGTAAACTCGAAAGTTGAACGATCATAATAACATGATTGATATGATTAACAAAATTAATACGAATGCGAAATAGAATGAACCACCACACTGAACTTAACATAAAAACGCTATGCGACGATGCACGCAAGGCAACACGATAGCCTGTTGCAAATCAACAGATTCCCCTGCAAGAGCTACACTACATAACAAGGCTCCCCAGCTCAGGAATTCCCCCCCACATAATCCCACTCTTCTTTTAAACTTAATTTTCGATTCGCTACAAATTCCAAACTCACCCAGTTAAGACAAGTACATAACCCAGCTTATGCATGTTAATATATAAAACCTCAGAGATCTATGTTCCACAACATTTTTTTCAAACGATTAAAAAGCGAAATGAAACAACTCCCGCACCACTTTGTGATCGTGTGAGTGGCTCTCTTGACAAACGTCCTTAAGTAGGAAATTGTATGTTCGCGAAACTTGCGTCATATCGTCCACAATGACTCGGAATTTGCAATCGATTCTAATGGGAAAATGAAGATGATAGGATTGATTACCAATTAATGATTCTGACCCAAACCTTAAAGTCCTATTATGATTACAGACGCACGTAAACTTTGGCTTTATAGAGTAACTATTATGATTACAGACGCACGGAAACTTTGGCTTTATAAAGTAACCTGACTCCTGCTTTATCATTATCATTATCGACCCAAGTCCGTCAAATCATGCATATCGTGCAGCATCTCTGTGCCAGATGAAGAAACGGTCACGGGAAAGCAAGCGCAGATGATCGCATTAAAGACAATTCATTATGATACACATATATATATATATATATATAATATATTATATATATATATATATATATATATATATATATATATAATATATATAATATATATATATATATATATATATATATATATATATATATATATATGATATATATTATATAAAATATATATATATATTATATACAAATAGTTATCAACATTCAAAAGTACGTCACTCCGCACGCACCATCCGAATGCCAATCGAACACATCACCACAAAGCAATGTAATAAAGAGATGTAATAAATGTAATAAATAGATAAAAGCAATTTGATAAAGGGGAGATCTAATAAATGTAATAAATAAATGAATAAATAAATAAAAACAATGTAATAAAGGGGAGATGTGTTATCCCTACATTACCAATAAAACAACAAACATCAAAACAGCCACAACAGCGAGGGAACAGCTAACCCATATCCCTTAGCCTTTACATAGCTTTCCTCATTACTTTACTTTATTTTCACTTTACTTTATTCAGCTTTACTCATGCTCCTTGGTCAAAGGGATCCAAATATCGAAGCTGCCTGACGTTTCACTAGATGGTTTTATGCAACGCTCAGATCCTTAGGATTTAGACCCTGGAAGTTGAATGCCATGAGGTGATATAATGAGTAAATTCGTGTGAAATGATGTGAAGTTCGTGACACCAGATGAACGAAACTAGTGAGAGAAACGGAGTGAAATAGTGAAACTTGGTAGGTTTATGATAGTCCGATGGATTGAAATATTCAAGTTAGATATGATATATATAATATATATGAGTTAGATAATATCTAAGTTAGAAATATATGAGTTAGAAATATATAAGTTAGAAATACATAAGTTAGATAAGTCAAAATCCACAAGTATGATCTAATTCCTAAGAAAGAGAGAAAACCGCAAACCTTTTCAACACATTGTAGTAGAAACCACATAACTTCCAATGATAGAGAGAAAAAATTGAATTACCATTGACAAAATTCTACATCCGAATCGCTCAGAAAAGAATCTGACAGTGACAGTTGAAAATAGAAGTTGAAATCAGGATGGCATTACTCAGGGGACGATGACTTGCCTATCTCCCTTGTGTTTGTTTCTGTAACCGCCCTTCCTTTATTATCCCATGCACCCTTTCGTCAAAAGTTTTCAATAGATAAGAGGTGCAGGTTACGCGTCAATAGACTCCATATGACGCAAGTGAGGAATAACGAGGATGTTGAAAAAAATAGATGGAAAAGCAGGCTGCCAGATCCCATGTTGCATTGGACTGTTTATCGCGTGCAAGATACTTTAATCAACCAAGAGGAGAGAGATTGATTTTTACTCAGCTAGGAAACTGGAGAGGAAGTGAATAATGAATTTGAAAAGATTGATAATGAGAAAAAAAATGAATCCTCTCAGTTGCAACGCCAGTCATTGCACCAGAGAGAGGATACAAAATACAGCAAAATAGATTGAGAGATCTACGCATCATACACGTAAAAGGCTTCGTCAGTTCTTGAATAACGTAATGATACGATAATAAAATACAATTCGAAAGTAATTTGATTGTCCCGATACTTATCTTGTGAATGCAAGAAATGAAAAAAGAAAAGAAAAAAACTAGCAACATACAAGATATCATACAAGATACAAGATACAAGGAAAGACATTCAGGAGTAGACAGGGACAATCACTTTCCCCTCTGACTCCACAACCCACTTAATGTAATGATTAGAAGAAATATACCGATCACCATCAGGAAACTAACCGTGTAAGAAGAAATGAATAATCACAAATAGATATTCCTGCACAGTAATATGTTTTCCCCAGAAAAAAAAAAAAATCAGCGCTAAAGTTCCTCCTTCTTAACGCATGCATGGGGAAAGGAAAACAGGAAATAAAATCCCAAGAACATACACATGGGAGATAAAGGGGATAGTTATCCGGAAGGAATAGATAGGGAAGTAGGGAAGATATTCGGGAGTAGAGAGGGAAGAAGGAAAGACATTCAGGAATAGATAGAGAAGTAGGGAAGACATTCAGGAGTAGATAGGGAAGGAGGGAAGATATTCAGGAGTAGATAGGGAAGAAGAGAAGATATTCGGGAGTAGATAGGGAAGGAGGGAAGATATTCGGGAGTAGAGAGGGAAGGAGGGAAGATATTCGGGAGTAGATAGGGAAGATATTCGGGAGTAGAGAGGGAAGGAGGGAAGATATTCGGGAGTAGAGAGGGAAGGAGGGAAGATATTCGGGAGTAGATAGGGAAGGAGGGAAGATATTCGGGAGTAGATAGGGAAGGAGGGAAGATATTCAGAGTAGATAGGGAAGTAGGGAAGATATTCGGGAGTAGAGAGGGAAGTAGGGAAGATATTCGGGAGTAGAGAGGGAAGGGAGGAAGATATTCGGGAATAGATAGGGAAGGAGGGAAGATATTCGGGAGTAGATAGGGAAGGAGGGAAGATATTCGGGAGTAGATAGGGAAGGAGGGAAGATATTCAGGAGTAGATAGGGAAGTAGGGAAGATATTCGGGAGTAGAGAGGGAAGGGAGGAAGATATTCGGGAATAGATAGGGAAGTAGGGAAGATATTCGGGAGTAGATAGGGAAGTAGGGAAGATATTCAGGAGTAGATAGGGAAGTAGGGAAGATATTCAGGAGTAGATAGGGAAGGAGGGAAGATATTCAGGAGTAGACAGGGAAGAAGAGAAGATATTCGGGAGTAGATAGGGAAGGAGGGAAGATATTCGGGAGTAGATAGGGAAGGAGGGAAGATATTCGGGAGTAGATAGGGAAGGAGGGAAGATATTCGGGAGTAGATAGGGAAGGAGGGAAGATATTCGGGAGTAGATAGGGAAGGAGGGAAGATATTCGGGAGTAGAGAGGGAAGGAGGGAAGATATTCGGGAGTAGAGAGGGAAGTAGGGAAGATATTCAGGAGTAGATAGGGAAGTAGGGAAGATATTCAGGAGTAGAGAGGGAAGTAGGGAAGATATTCGGGAGTAGATAGGGAAGTAGGGAAGATATTCAGGAGTAGATAGGGAAGGAGGGAAGATATTCGGGAGTAGATAGGGAAGGAGGGAAGATATTCGGGAGTAGATAGGGAAGGAGGGAAGATATTCGGGAGTAGATAGGGAAATAGGGAAGATATTCGGGAGTAGATAGGGAAGGAGGGAAGATATTCGGGAGTAGAGAGGGAAGTAGGGAAGATATTCAGGAGTTGAGAGGAAAGTACGGGAGTCTAGGTGTTTGCGTGATAGAGTGAATATTTGAGTGACTGTTCGCGTGATGGAATGAGTAAGTGAGTAGAAGATTTTGATTGAAAAGCAATCGTAAACTCGAAAGTTGAACGATCATAATAACATTATTGATATGATTAACAAAATTGATACGAATGCAAAATAGAATGAACCACCACATTGAACTTATCATAAAAACGATATGCGACGATGCACGCAAGGCAACACGATAGCCTGTTGCAAATCAACAGATTCCCCTGCAAGAGCTACACTACATAACAAGGCTCCCCAGCTCAGGAATTCCCCCCCACATAATCCCACTCTTCTTTTAAACTTAATTTTCGATTCGCTACAAATTCCAAACTCACCCAGTTAAGACAAGTACATAACCCAGCTTATGCATGTTAATATATAAAACCTCAGAGATCCATGTTCCACTACATTTTTTCAAACGATTAAAAAGCGAAATGAAACAGCTCCCGCACCACTTTGTGATCGTGTGAGTGGCTCTCTTGACAAACGTCCTCAAGTAGGAAATTGTATGTTCGCGAAACTTGCGTCATATCGTCCACAATGACTCGGAATGTGCAATCGATTCTAATGGGAAAATGAAGATGATGGGATTGATTACCAATTAATGATTCTGGACCAAACTCTAAAGTCCTATTATGATTACAGACGCGCAGAAACTTTGGCTTTATAAAGTAACCTTACTCCTGCTTTATCATTATCATTATCGACCCAAGTCCGTCAAATCATGCATATCGTGCAGCATCTCTGTGCCAGATGAAGAAACGGTCACGGGAAAGCAAGCGCAGATGATCGCATTAAAGACAATTCATTATAATACATATATATATATATATACATATATATATATATATATATATATATATATATATATATATATATATATATATATATATATATATATATATACAAATAGTTATCAACATTCAAAAGTACGTCACTCCGCACGCACCATCCGAATGCCAATCGAACACATCACCACAAAGCAATGTAATAAAGAGATGAAATAAATGTAATAAATAGATAAATAGATAAAAGCAATTTGATAAAGGGGAGATCTAATAAATGTATTAAATAAATGAATAAATAAATAAAAACAATGTAATAAAGGGGAGATGCTGTTATCCCTACATTACCAATAAATACCAATTAAACAACAAACATCAAAACAGCCACAACAGCGAGGGAACAACTAGCTCCTTTCCCTTAGCCTTTACATAGCTTTACTCATTACTTTACCTTATTTTCACTTTACTTTACTTAGCTTTACTCATGCTCATTGGTCAAAAGGATCCAAATATCGAAGCTGCCTGACGTTTCACCAGATGGTTTTATGCAACGCTCAGATCCTTAGGATTTAGACCCTGGAAGTTGAATGCCATGAGGTGATATGATGAGTAAATTCGTGTGAAATGATACGAAGTTCGTGACACCAGATGAATGAAACTAGTAAGGGGAACGAATTGAAAGAGTGAAAATTAGTAGGTTTATAATAGTCCGATGGATTGAAATATTTAAGTTAGATGTAATATATATAATATATATGAGTTAGATAATAGCTAAGTTAGAAATATATAAGTTAGAAATACATAAGTTAGATAAGTCAAACATCGTGGAACTGACCCATAGAAATCCACAAGTATGAGCTAATTCCTAAGCAAGAGAGAAAACCACAAACCTTTCCAACACGTTGTAGTAGAAACCACATAAATTCCAATGGTAGAGAGAGAAAAATTGAACTACTAGTGACAGAACTCTACATCCGAATCGCTCAGAAATGAATCTGACAGTGACAGTTGAAAATAGAAGTTGAAATCAGGATGGCATTGCTCAGGGGACGATGACTTGCCTATCTCCCTTGTGTTTGTTTCTGTAACCGCCCTTCCTTTATTATCCCATGCATCCTTTCGTCAAAAGCTTTCAATAGATAAGAGGTGCAGGTTATGCGTCAATAGACTCCATATGACGCAAGTGAGGAATAACGAGGATGTTGAAAAAAATAGATGGAAAAGCAGGCTGCCAGATCCCATGTTGCATTGGACTGTTTATCACGTGCAAGATACTTTAATCAACCAAGAGGAGAGAGATTGAATTTTACTCAACTAGGAAACTGGAGAGGAAGTGAATAATGAATTTGAAAAGATTGATAATGAGAAAAAAATGAATCCTCACAGTTGCAACGCCAGTCATTGCACCAGAGAGAGGATACAAAATACAGCAAAATAGATTGAGAGATCTACGCATCATACACGTAAAAGGCTTCGTCAGTTCTTGAATAACGTAATGATACGAGAATAAAATACAATTCGAAAGTAATTTGATTGTCCAGATACTTAGCTTGTGAATGCAAGAAATGAAGAAGAAAAAAAAACTAGCAACATCCAAGATATCATACAAGATTCAAGGAAAGATATTCAGGAGTAGACAGGGACAATCACTTTCCCCTTTGACTCCAAAACCCACTTAATGTAATGATTAGAATAAATATACCGATCACTATCAGGGAACTAACTGTGTAAGAAGAAATGAATAATCACAAATAGATATTCCTGTGTAGTAATATGTTTTCCCCAGAAAAATCAGCGCTAAAGTCCCTCCTACTTAACGTACGTATGGGAAAAGGAAAAAAGGAAATAAAATCCCAAGAACATGGGAGATGAAGATGGGAGATGAAGATGATAGTTATCTGGAAGGAGTAGATAGGGAAGTAGGGAAGATATTCGGGAGTAGATAGGGAAGATATTCGGGAGTAGATAGGGAAGTAGGGAAGATATTCGGGAGTAGATAGGGAAGATATTCGGGAGTAGATAGGGAAGTAGGGAAGATATTCGGGAGTAGATAGGGAAGCAGGGAAGATATTCAGGAGTAGATAGGGAAGATATTCGGGAGTAGATAGGGAAGTAGGGAAGATATTCGGGAGTAGATAGGGAAGCAGGGAAGATATTCAGGAGTAGATAGGGAAGATATTCGGGAGTAGAGAGGGAAGTAGGGAAGATATTCAGAGTAGATAGGGGAGTAGTCTTGCCACTGTGTCCCAAGACTTAGGGAAACTATCTGTGTCACTTTAGAAGCGATTGTAGGGTACGTGGCTCAACCCTAAATCCTGGAACGACTTTGGGGGCGTGTTTTAAAGTTTATCAACTATCTCGAGATCTTGTCCTTTGTAGTGTGATAATGTTGTGATTTATAATGGTATTTACAATGATATACGAGGTCAGAATTAAGTAATTGGAAATGTTAGAAGTGTTGTAAAAACTTTAAATAGAAAATGTCACTCGTTTCGTCATATTGTCGTGATTTATGATATATATGAGGTCAGAATTAAAGATTTGAAAATGTTGGATCTATTGTGATTACTGCACATGTAAAAGATCACATGTACTGAGACCTTGTCGAGATCTGTATTGTTCAATGTTCAAAAGATAAGAAATTGTTAGAAGTGTCGTGTATATACTCCATGAAGACATCACATATTTGCAATGGTGAACCGGGACATCATTTATTGATATTGTCTCATGGCACCGGGGGAAACTCTTCTGCAATATCCTATCGTGGGTTTTTATCTAAGTCGAACTAACTTCATTAACAGTTTGTCATCATTTTGTCAGTTCGTGGACCTCTTTATAACCTGAAAAATCATTAATGCAGAATTGAATAACGTCCGATAGATAGAGCCACGCAGAGCTATCAAGAACAGGGAACGATTCACAATATCAAGAACAAGTGTCAGAAATTAATCTCCTCCAATACCCATATGTGTCACTATCAGTAATGATGTGTATCCCTCGCTACCTAAAAAAAAAAAAAAAAAAAAACGTGCATTACCATTAGACAAGTGTACATTCTTGCGTGTCTTGGGGAAGAGTGGGGGGTTGGGGGAGAGGACGAGGGCATAAAGTAAAGGCTTGAATTACTAAAGCCTTTTGGATTATATCATAATAAAATATCCACATATAAACATGAAGCCATTTAACTACATACCTATTCTCACTCCCGCTGATAGGGTCATTATACTCACACCACACACACATACACATGCATATATGTATACACGTCCCCCTCGTGTGCATATGTATAGAACGTTTACATTTCCATTTATATAGATCCCCCATACAATAAGCGTACAAACACACATATTTAGTTAAAAGTCTCCCTCGTGACAATAGATACTTAAACGTAACAACAAAAACAACCAAGATGTCTTGCCTTGACGTACCTTTCTAAAGATGTCACCCCCAAACACACACTAATAGGAAGATGGCCGGCAGTCACTCGTGTAATATTCAGCGAAGGAAAGGTGATTACCCGTTCTGCCCATTTCTCTTCTGAAGGGCCAGGGGGACAGAGACACGTCTAATTTTACCAGCGTGATAGACCGAGTTATAGTACCGTGTTCACGTGAAAGTTCGTTGGGAAAGTAAGTTGGACCTGATTGTGTTGTATCGGGGAGTGGTTCTGCGGGTGAATTCGTTGCTTTATACTAAAGTTTGTTGAGGTGTTTTGATTGTTTATTGTTAGGTGTACATTCGATGTTGATCAGTTTATCTAAACACATTATTTTCCTTACTCATCGATGTTATATGTCTAATGCATTATATACTTCACCTTAACGAGCCATTCATACAAACACACATAAACAGCCGAGCAAACACACAAAGACACACAGACACACAAAAGAAACAATCAAACACTCAAAAACACATACATACAAAACAAAGAAACAAACAAAAACTCAAAGACAATCAAACACACAAGAAAACAAACACACAAACTAACACACATACACCTACATCTAAAATAAACTTTTCCGAATCTCCCAACAGAAGTCGAAGCCGCCTTCACAGAGGGTCACATCGCCAGCATGATTGGGGTCGAGGGAGGTCATGCGATCCAGAACTCCCTCGGGGTCCTGCGAGCGCTCAGGGACCTCGGCGTGCGCTACCTCACCTTGACCCACACGTGCTCGACGCCCTGGTAAGGTCACTCGACTCTGGGATCGAGGTTGTGTGGGCGCTGTAGTGTAGGCCCTTCGTTGGGGTGTCATGAGGTCTGGGTGTGGGTAGGGTGGGGGGGTGGGGCTTGTTTTGAGATCAAGGATTCTTGGGGATTTTGGTTCAGCGATTCTTTGGTTGGTTTACTCTTTAGATCTGAGATTCTTTGTTTATGTATTAAGTTTGTTTGTTTTTTTGGTTTTGTTTTTCCTTTTCCTTGTTGGTCTATTTTTGTGTTATATCTTACTTTGTTTGTTTTTGTTATTTTTTTTTTGTTCTAGCCTACTTTGTTAGTTTGTTTTTGTTAGATTTTTTTTTTGCTCTAGCTTACTTTGTTAGTTTGTTTTTGCTAGATTTTTTTTGCTCTAGCTTACTTTGTTAATTTGTTTTTGCTAGATTTTTTTTCTCTAGCTTACTTTGTTAGTTTGTTTTTGTTAGATTTTTTTTTGCTCTAGCTTACTTTGTTAGTTTGTTTTTGCTAGATTTTTTTTGCTCTAGCTTACTTTGTTAATTTGTTTTTGCTAGATTTTTTTTCTCTAGCTTACTTTGTTAGTTTGTTTTTGTTAGATTTTTTTTTGCTCTAGCTTACTTTGTTAGTTTGTTTTTGTTAGATTTTTTTTTGCTCTAGCTTACTTTGTTAGTTTGTTTTTGCTAGATTTTTTTTGCTCTAGCTTACTTTGTTAATTTGTTTTTGCTAGATTTTTTTTCTCTAGCTTACTTTGTTAGTTTGTTTTTGTTGGATTTTTTTTTGCTCTAGCTTACTTTGTTAGTTTGTTTTTGCTAGATTTTTTTTCTCTAGCTTACTTTGTTAGTTTGTTTTTGCTAGATTTTTTTTGCTCTAGCTTACTTTGTTAATTTGTTTTTGCTAGATTTTTTTTCTCTAGCTTACTTTGCTAGTTTGTTTTTGTTAGATTTTTTTTGTTGTAGCTTACTTTGTTAGTTTGTTTTTGTTAGAATTTTTTTGCTCCAGCTTACTTTGTTAGTTTTTTTTTGTGTGTGTGTGTGTTTAATATCCTTGTTGATTTAAGTTTGGCTCAACCTTTCCTTGTTGAAAAGAAAAATTTGGTTACCATTAGCTTTGCGTTTCTTTGTTGATTTACTCTTGATTCTTTGATTGCTAGTTAGTATATGCTTGATTCTAAGATTCCTTACTCTTGATTCTGGGATTCTTATAGATTCTATGCTCGATTTTACGGTTCTTTTTTATCTAGCTTTTCAATCTTTGATTCCTTACTTCAATTTACAATTTGCTATTAGTCTGCTTTTGATTCCTTCAATTCAGATTAATGTTATTTGTGTTTCTATCATCCTGGACTTTTTTATTATTATTATTAATATTCTAAATATCAACTTTATTCTAAATTTCCTTTTAGTATTTTTTTTTTCGATTCCTTGTAAGTCTATCTTCGCTTCTTAGACCTCAACGCTCCGTTTGGATATTGATATATTAACACTTCAAAAAAGGCTTTCCATATGTCCATATACTTTAGCTGAGGCTGCTTAGCAATGCAAGAAGCCAGTAGATAGGTTTTCTATTGCATACTTTTAAACTATGGGCAATATACGACTATGAAGTCTATGGTAGTTGATGGAAATTTTAATTAATATAAAAATGGTGATATATTCCGAACGAGAGAGTGCATTTCGAAGATGCTAGTATTGGTGACGAGAGCTCTGCAATCGAGTTACTATGGTGGGCGTAAATATTTGCCCAAATAACGAAGCCGGAGATGGGAGGAGGATAGCGAGAGGAGAGAGAGAGAAAGAGAGAGGGGAGCGTGAGAGCGAGCAGAGAGAGAGAGAGAGGGAGAGAGATCAGAAAGAGAGAGAGACAGAGAGCAAACACAGAGTGAGAGAGAAAGAGAGAGAGAGAGAAAGAAAGAGAGAGCAAGCAGAGAGTGAAAAAGAGAGCGAGAGAGAAAGAGAGAGAGAGAGCAAGCAGAGAGTGAAAAAGAGAGCGAGAGAGAGAGAAAGTAAACAGAGACTGAGAGAGAAAGAGAGAGAGAGCGCGAGCGCGAGTAGAGAGACAGAAAAGAGAGAGAAAGAAAGAAAGAAAACCAGAGAGGGGAAAAAAGAAAGAAAGAAAGAATGAGAAAAGCAAAAGAGGAACTAGAGACAGAGGCAGAAACACAAGATAGAGAACTGACGACCACACTCCTTATAGTGACTGTGACTAAAACTTTTATTAGGATTCAAGAAAGACTTTTGTTATCACGAGTCAGCAGGAGTAATAAAACAGGAAGAAGTTCGTTTATGATGGAGTGTTAGGAGAAAGAGAGAGATAGAAAAGAAAAACGAAAATGCAATCTCGTTCTGTTAAGTTACTGGTAAAAAAAATAGATATAGAAAACGAGCAAATGATTATGAGGATGGATAGATAGATAGATATTGATATATAGATATAGACATGTGTGTGTGTGTGTGTGTGTGCGTGCGTGTGTGTGTGTGTGTGTGTGTGTATGTATGTATGTGTGCGTGTATGTGTATGTGTGTGTCTTATCAACCAACCTACATATCTATCTATGCAATAACCGACCCACTTATGCATCCAACCACACCATTGACTCATCTTCCCCTTTTTCCCTTTCCCCTTTTTCCTCAGGGCGGAGTGTGCCAGAGCCCGCGAAACAGACCTGGAGGATCCCAATTCGCCGCGCGGTCTCACGCACTTCGGAAAGGTGAGTAAGTTTGCCTTTGGAAGTTAGGGTGTGGTTTGTGATACTCTGATAGAGCGGGAGAGGTGGAAATGGGCGTGTGTGTGTGTGTGTGTTAGGGGATGTGGGAAGGGGGAAGGGTGAAGGGGGGTTAGTGTGTATTTGGAGGGAGGGGGTAAAGGGAAGGCTGTGTTGTGTGTGGGGGGGAGGTGAGTGTTTTTTTTTTTTTTTTTTTTTTTTTTTTTTTGGGTGGGGGGGGGTGGAAGGGTGTTTGGGGGAGGGAGGTGAGTGTTTTTTTTTTTTTTGGGGGGGGGAGCCTGTGTGTGTTTGTATGTGGGGGGGGGGAGGTGAGTGTGTGTGTGTTTTTTTTTTTTTGTTGTTGTTGTTGTTTTTTTTTTGGGGGGGAGTGGAAGTCTGTGCGTATTTGTGTGTGTTTGTTTGTGATAGTCTGCTTATTTGCATGTGTGTGTCTGTGTGTGTGTTTGTACTTACTCGTGCGTTCTTGTTTTTTTTCATGCAATATTGGTGAAAAACAATACTATAACAATTTTTCAAAATATATATATATATCAACGCTACTGGTTTTCCTGTGTGAACCAGCAGCGCTTGATGAAGAACGGAAAACATTTCATAACCTCGCCCTCTCTGAAATGTTTCGTTATATTATTTGTACTTTTTTGATCCATTAATTCGTAAATCTTGTTATAGTTTAGGATGCATGCTGTATGATAAAATTAATGCGGGCACCGAAGAGGAAATGAAAAAAAGATTGAATTGTGTGAGATTCAAAATGTTTTTTTTTTTTTTTTTTAACCAAAATGACATATGACATATATCGTTTTGAATGTATTTGTGTTTTTGTTCATTTGTTTGGGTGTTT